>NC_047052.1:38435256-38547756 GCF_011762595.2 Tursiops truncatus | reverse complement strand
GATTGACCACAGCCAGAGGCCGCTCAGCAATGGACAATTTGGCGGGGAGGGGGTGTCCTTGCTGCTGTAGGGGTGCTGGAAGAGCAGCTGGCAAACACCAGAAGGATGCTTGCATGGACACCTTCCTCCCTTCTGTAAGGCGGGAGCATTAGCTGGGGACATGTACCTGATGAATGCAAACAGACCTGTATGAGTAGGGATTGTGCTGTCTTGTTCACTGCTCTGCCCTCAGTGCCTAGCGGGCCCTGGCACTTAGCACACTCTCCATGAATGGGTGGGAGAATAAATGGGCCAGTGGAGTGGTAGCAGCTCACATAATTCTTGTGATGATGGTGATGGTGATGATGACTTCCCCTGAACACTTACCATGTACCTGGTGCTGTACAAACAGGTCTCAGTCTATTCTAACCACACTCCTAGGAGGTGAGCGCCATTTTTCCGTCAGCTTTACAGATGAGGAAGTTGAGATGTTGGGCTCTGGATACTGGCTCCGCGCCTTTTGTTTTTTTTTTTTTGCAGTACGCGGGCCTCTCACTGCTGTGGCCTCTCCCGTTGCGGAGCACAGGCTCCGGATGCGCAGGCTCAGCGGCCATGGCTCACGGGCCCAGCCGCTCCGTGGCATGTGGGATCTTCCCGGACCGGGGCACGAACCCGTGTTCCCTGCAACGGTAGGCAGACTCTCAACAACTGCGCCACCAGGGAAGCCCCTCCGCGCCTTCTTGACTGAGTTACTTAACGTCTCTGGCCTTGAATGTCTTTATCTGTAAAATGCGGGTAATAAAGCTACCTACCTTGTGGGTTTGTAGGATTAAATGAGTAAATTGCTCAGGACAGCACCTGGCTCCTACCCTAAGGCGGACTAACTAATAGAGTTAGTTAGTATCAGAGGGCTAACTAATAGAGGAAGTTAGTGTTGCTTTTATCATTATTCTGCCACAGCCCATTCTATCTCATGTATCTATTGCAAGTTTCACACTTTCTTGAATTCCTGAGCCAAAGTCCACTGGGGTCCCACACCCAGGGACCCACATGCAGGGACAGCTGTGTAGTGGTCAAGACCCGAGGAAGAAAGAAAATGTGGATCCTCTTTTTCAAAGAGCAGGGAAAAATGCCTTTAGTTAAAGGTACTAAAATATAAAGCCTTTGCCTTTCTTCTGCCGTCTTTCCCTCAGCTTGCTGTGGTGTTTTAGAACAACGACTTAGTATCATTCACAGGGGGAGGAGAGCCTTCATCTGATGGTTTCATCTCTGGCCACAAGGGCACTGAGGAGCTGGGATATGCTTCCAGAGAAGCTGCTGCTGTCCCCACACTGCCCCTCTGAGAGCTGCAGGAGACCCTCTCCCAGAGGGTGCAGTGCCACAGATGGGAATGCAGGCTCTTGGCTGGGCAGGGTGAGGGACATGCGACCAGGCCACGGAGGGGGTCGGGAGGGCATCCCAGCCTCAGGGAGTCAGGGGGAATTGGGTGGTTGTCAATCTGGGGACTGGAAAAATGCTACTAACTTTTTTCCTCATTTTGATACATAAAAGGCAAAGAATAGTCATCTGATTTTCTCCCCTCTTTTGACAGGTATATATATGGTAATAGGATGGTTTTATGTCTACAAAGGTCAGGAATGAAAATTCACAACTCTCTCCACACATATATGTGGCACGATTATAAAGAATGAAGGAAAAACAAATACAGGCCATCTGGGGCTTTCCCAGTTTACCTTCCAACCTCGTCTTTACACACATACACATACACGTTCAGGTACATATACACACAGACAGACGTGTGTATATGCATATATACACATATGTACATATAGTCAAGGCGTATTATGTCATGACTTGAATTTAAGCAGGAGAATGAGGGTGACTCAGAATGAGGGATTTCATCAGCTGCTCTGGACACCACCACTCCCCCACTCAAATGACAAAATTGCCTAAAATGATAAAGCATAAATTAGGTCAAATGGGTTGCAGAATGGCAGGGACTGGAATTTTCTCCATGGAAACTACAGGATGCAGAATGCCACCCTCCCAGGGCTGGAAAGCACTTGGGTTTTCCTGGGGTGTGGGCTGGGCCCAGGGCCTGGGAGCCCTTTCTCTCTTCTGTGCCCTAATGTCCTTCCCTACTGCAGGGGGCGCTATCTGCAGGGGAATTCTCAGCCCCAGGAAGGATCTTGCTGCCCAGCCCCGTGTGGCCCTTTCCAAAGCCCTTTCAGGCTTTTTTCCTTTTATCTGAACTCCAGAAACTACCTCAAGGTGGATGTTGTTATTCTCATTGTACACAGGACATACCTGGCAACCAGAGAGGTTGAGGTGCATGCCTAAGGTCACACAGCAAGAACCCATGTCACTTCTAGCCCAGACTGTATCATACTTGAAGAGCTAGGGAATGGACGTCAAGAAAGGATGGATTTGGAAGCTCAGGGCTCGGCTGACCTTGTGGAGCCGGCATATTCACAATAAGCCTGTGACCCTGATCTGACCACAGCAGTCTGTGCTCTCGGGCTCAGAACCATAGTCTCCTCATTCCCACTCTTCTAGCACCTGCCTGTAATTTTAACTTTCCAATTGTGCCCTAACCCTGGCTAAGCTGGCAACACAGGCTATAATAATAATAATAGTGATCCTAACATTCGCTGGACACTTACTATGGGCCTGTCCATGTGTAAAGCACGTTACATGCCTGATTTCATCAAATCCTCATACACATCTCAAAAACCAGAGGTCTGAGACCCAGACATAGGAAACCCTGCCAGGGTCGCACAGCCAGTGCACAGGGCAGGGCCTGGGCTCCTGTCCAGCCTAGATGGTCCAGAGTGCTTGCCTCCCGCACAGCCTAATCGAGGTCCCCTGGACTCCCTTTCACATGTGGAGCCAGCTCTGTGCCCATTTCTCTGAGTGGGGAGCCCAAACCACCCCTTAAACCTCACAGGGAAAAGCAGGGCAGCTAAGAAGCTGGGCCTGGAAACCAGATAGCCCTGGAGTAGGATACAGCCACTTCTGTTCCTACCTGCTAGCCCTCGGGCCAAAGACTTCCCTGAGCCTGTTTCTTCATCTGGAAGATGGGGTGAAAATGGAACCAACCTCATAGGAGATGGATGGGGGAGGGGAGTGAAATAAGGAAAGACCCTAAACCATCTCAGAGGTTGTCACAATGAGTTTCCTAAATCCACTGTCGGTTCCAGGTGGGCTGGTTATTGTGAAGGAGGAAGGAAGAAAGAAGGGGCAGGTATAGGGTAGGAGGGCCTGTTTCGGCACTGCCCAAGACCTCCCCCTCCAGGAAGCCCTCCTTGACCACCTCAGGCCCTATGATCTCTCCATTCTGCCCTGCATATCTGTCGACCCTGAGCCTGCCATCATTTTGCAGCTGAGTGTCTGGCTTCCCTGCCAGTAGGGAGCTCCTGAAGGAACCGAGAATGTCAAAGCAGGTACATGTATAATCACTTGGCGATGCTAAGCCTGTGTTTGCCTTAAATACAGAACAAATATTTGCCCACGAATAGGCCACCTTGACTTGGGTTCTACATGACCCCAAGGTCATTTTCTGCTGTACTTCCCTGTATTCTACCTTAATTCCTTCCGGCAGAGGGGTCCCTGTGAGGGCCTGCTTTAGAGCTGCCAACAAACCTTGGGCACACACCAGTGCCCATAGTTATGGTTCTGTGGCTGTGAGTTACTGGGATTTTTGGCAGTGTTGGGATGGGCTTTGCATCTGTTCTGTGTATGTTCACATGTCTAGCTGCCTGTGCACACATGCATGAATGTACGTGCGCATGTGTGTGTCTCTGTACCTCTAGTGCATGCCTGTCACTTATCCGTGTGCATAGGTCTGCATGCAGGTCTGCTCAAGTGTGTCTGTGCGTCTGAATGTGTGTATCTGCTGTCTGTATCTGTCTGTGTGTCTCAGCAGTGTGTGCGACTATCTCAGTGCTGGTGTCCTTGTGTGGTGTGTGGGGGTCTGTGTGCATGTGTGAAGGCACCAACAAGGGGGCAGTCGCAGCTATTTTGAGGTCCCGAGTCATCACTCAAAAAGGAATGTGGAACAAAGTTGCTCATTGGGTTATTAATATGAAAGCTGGAGCCCTTGACGACAAATGATGACATGCTTTCTCAGAGGAAAGAGGAAAACATTTCCAGCCCAGATGAGGCAGTGCAGGTTAGGGGAAGGAGCAGAAATATGGGAGTCAAGAGTTTGAGACTGAGGCCCAGGCCTGCTACCACCCTGTCCCACCATGACTTTAGGATGCCCTTCTGAGCTTCAGTACCTTCATCCCATAAAATGGGTGAAATGGGAGCAGCGGAATAAGGAGGAAGCAGAGAAAATTGGCTCTGGACCCCAGCTGGGCTCTGATTACTGGCTCTGTGCCTTCTTGGACGTGTTACTTAACCTCTCTGGCCTTGAATGTCTTTATCTGTAAAATAGGCATAATAAAGGTACCCACCTTGTGGGTTTGTAGGATTAAATGAGAGAATCCATGTAAATGCTTAGGACAGCGTCTGGATCCTGGCAAACGCTGATAGAGGCAATTTAGTAGGCCTTTTATCATTACTCTGCTACTGTCCATTCTACCTCACGTGGCTTGTTGTAAGATCCACACTTTCACGAATTCCTGAGCCAAAGCCCAGGGACAGCAGCATGGCAGGCAAGACCCCATGAAGAATGAAAACGTGGGGCCCCTTGTTCAAAGAGCAGGGGGAAACTGTCATTCAAGGTACTAAACTATAAAGCATTTGCTTTTTTTCTGCTGTCTTTCTCTCAACTCATCGTGGTGTTTTAAGATTGCTATTTAAGGTCATTCTGAGTGAAGAAAAATTTAAACTGTATTAATTATTAGCATGAATTTTACTGTCTATCTTTATATTGTGCCATGACAATTTTAAACATAAATATAAGAGTATTTAACTCATATGCCGAATCACCAAAATTACACAATCTGTGTTTTGTAGCTTGTACATCCATGTGCATTTCATTCAGAAGGAGAATGTCACACAAAACGTACTCAGCTGTTTTTATTTCACTTCTTGATACACGCATTCTACCAACACTCTCTACATTCAGCTAACTGATGATTAAATTATGAAGAATTTCAAGACGATGAGAGCAGACCATTAACCGATACGGAGCCCTTCTGAGCACAGGGCACTGTGTGACGGCACCCCACCCTGCCTTGGCTGCCACAGTGGTGGCGCTGACCACTTCTCTCTGGGTGGCTCTCAGCACCACTCCGACCCCCACCTCCACTAAAGCCAGGAACCAGGTGATAAACACGGCCACGTTTCCCAGCCAGATGCCTTTTGCGGAAGTCAGTGCACCAGCCAGTTCCACCCATGTTAAATCCACTGCGTTTAGCCAGAGCACTAATTAAAATCCCTCCCATAAAAGTTGTTATCTCCCAGATGCTCTGTAAACGCTAATGTGCTTCAGGGGTCCCCGTTAGGACGTGCCTGTGTATGCGGGTCCGCTGTTTATGGAGCAGCCCCGGGAAGTGGTTTGGGTGCTGCCCCTGGTGTGATGGGAGCCCAGTGGCCATTGGTCCAGCTATGGGTGGGGCTGGAGCCTGGTGAGGGTGAAGATGACCCTCTCCTGCCTCAGAGCCAAGTGGAGGTGCACCTATAAGGCAAGTAGCAGAGGCTGGTCAGAGCCTCGGGACTAAAGGGCTCAGGACTCTATACGGGACAGGTTAACATGCACTGGCACAGCCCCGCAGAGGCTGCTGAAATGCAGAGGCAGTTGGATCTGGCCCACAGGAGTGTCGGGAGTCAACCAGCTGCCAAATCCTCCCATGTGTCCAGCTCGTACTCTTAGCCAATCCCTGGGTACTTACTATGCCTGGAGGCAAAGCACTGGACACATAGTATCTCATTTCATCCTCACAACCACTCCATAAGAAAATATGTTATTGCCTCATTTTTCAGATCAGGCAACTGAGACACAGGAATGGCACAGTTATTAAGCAGTAGAGCTGGGGCTTAAACCCAAGCATGTGCCCTGTATGAGGACCTCAGCAGCCCCCTGGCTAATCCCAGGCAGGAGTTACCCACTGGAAACCTCTCAGGAATAGGGTCTGAGAGAGCCACCTGCGACCTGCCTTCCAACTCCTCCAAGTAGGGATAACACTTTAACACAGATTCTTCTATTTCTTCTCCATCAACAACAAAACAATTAATTTCTCTCCGTAGAGGTTGTTTCTGTGAAGAGCAATAAGGCGCCTCCCCAGGAGGCCTCATTATCATGGAAACATCAGTCTGGAATGGCATGGGAGCTCCCTCTGGATGGAGCCTTTGCCAGCTGCCCAGCCTAGGCCAGCCGTGCACAGCTCTCTGCCCTTGCTCTCACCTGCCAGGGCGGCAGAGTGGCTTGCCGGTTCCAGCCGGGCTGTGCCCCTGGGGAGGGCACCCCTCAGGAGGGCCAGGGGGGGGAGGCACGTCCCCCGGCGCCCACGGGCATACGCAGTTACAGCCTTGGGAAGCGGCCACTTGCCATAAAATGCCAAGCGGCCCAGCTGTCCACAACCGGTTCAAGCCGCCTGGCAGACTCAGTCAGAGGAATCCATAAACAGGCCTGGATGGAGGAAGGGTGTTTAACGAGGCGTCTGCCGGCCACCACACTCGGAGGCCAGCGGAGACCCCACTGCCTCCCAGCAGGAGAAAGGGAGGCGGGCCAGGAGCCACGGCAGGGAAGGCTGAGGAAGAAGAAACTTCAGAGGTCAGTGCTCCCTGGAAAACCCGGGCTTGTCAAGCATGCTCTGGACCCTGGAAGCTGCCCCTGCCCGCCCCAGAGCGGGCCCTGCCCCTCCTCCTGCAGCAGCACGTGGATGGGCCTGGGCCACTCGCCCACCTGGTCCTCCTGTGTCTCCTGAAGGCCCTGGTCTGCCCCCAGCAACCCCACAAGATCTCCGGAGGTGGGACTGTTGCTGCTGGGCGTACACATTGTGCTAATAGAGGCTCCAACAGACCCTGGCTGCAGACCCTCTGCTTGGAGAACAGGGACAGGCTTGTGTTTGCCGTGGGCCTTCCCAGGAGCCAGAAAGCGACGGCCCCTCCACGGAGGTAACAGGCGTGGGACTGAGGTCGGGCGGGGTCTCGTGCCTGATAATCAGGCAGGAAGAAGCCTGATATCTGTGCCTAAATGAGATCCGTTTGTCAAATACAAGTACCTCATAAATGAAATGGCAGCAGGCCAAAACTAACCATGCCACAGCCCCACGGATGCTCTGACGGATTTCCACGTTTAAGTGACTGTGACTGTGCACGCTGGGCTGAAAATCCACCAGCTTCTGCAAGAGCAGACCCTGGGGTAACAGCCCCCCAAAAGATTCTATCAAATCAGCAGGGGTGTGACCAGGCGGGAGAAGCGCCCAACCCGGCCATCCCAGCTCTGTGTGGCTCTGCTGATTCTCCCTCCATGGGGTCCCTGAACTCGGAGGTCCTGTTTGAAGGACAGAGTAAAAGTGATGATGACCTCTGTGAGAATACAAACTGATCCAAGGGGCTTGGTTGGAACGAAGGGTCACACAACCCCTGCTCCTGCATTCTACCCCTCAGGTGGTCACAAAAGGGACACACCTGATTAGAATCGAGTATGAAGACTGATTTTCCTGCAGGACTCAGCCACGATCAGGAGGGCAGAAATACCTCATAAATAGGGCCCAATGGCGAACAGGCAATACACTCAGTATTAACATGGGTTATGGCAGAATCAATATTGTCATTAACTTCATCTATAACTGGAGCTGTACTGACGAAACAGTGGTTGAGCAAGCTTTATAAATAAGGTGCCCCTTGGAACTGCAGCCAGAGGGAAGAGCTGGGCTGGCCTGGCTTGCTGGCAGAGACCACCCGTCATGCACCTGAGAGAGGCAGGCCCAGGCACGGCTCCCCAGTGACAGGTGGTCTTAGGGACATCTTGCTGAAGACGCTCATCAGGGTCCGAGAAATTGTCATGGACAAAGCCTTCGTAATGAAATGAAACCCACAGTCTTGCAAGGAAAGGTTTCATTTTGTACATAATTAATAATAACTTCTCCCCCTTTTTTATTTATTACAGAAGAAAATAAGTTATTGATTTCAAGCACAAAGATAACTATTTGCATAACATAGCTGATTATATGCTGTAACTGGTCCAGATGAAATTAATTTGCTCGAAATATACTATATAATTTTCTTAAACGGGTAAAGATTTCATATCCAGGAACATTTCTAGTTGATTAGCAAAGCCCCTGATCTCATCACAAACTGGCTTAGAAAGACAGGTCTTGAATCCCCTGTCCTGCATGGTCAGAAATAAACTGTTTCTAAAATCAATTCCATGAGAGAACTGAGGTACTTTTCAACCATTTGGAAAAGACATGGGAGGTGAGAAAGTGTCTCTTATTCAACAGACACCAGAACTGCACTCCTCGTCCTGCGTCTTGTGACCTAATTATTTCAGAAGGCTAGTTTCCCAGGTCAGGCATATTCATTTTTAGCCTTGATCACCTCATTTCTCTTGCCTACAGATCGTGGTGCACCTTGCAACACGCAATTCTTGCTGGGCCTTCAGGTCAAACGTGTGTCCTTCAGTTTGCGCCTCCTTTCCCTTCCTCTGGATGAGGAAGAAAGAAGTTCAAGGTGGTGCCGTCAGGTAACAGCACCTCTTCTGGGTCAGCCAGCTCCTCTGCCCAGGCTGCCAAGGGCACGGCCTGCAGAAAGCTCCCTGCGATGGTGACACCCTCCCCGGGCTGCAGGGAGCCCCGGCACACTGCTGTGGCAACTAACCTCTTCATTTCTGAAAAAATCTGGAGCAGATGTGACATCCTGCTAAGATTTGATAAAACTGGGTGGTGTGCAAGTATGTTTTTATTATATTATTTATTTTTAGTCTCTATGTTTGAAATATTTCATAACAGCCCATAAATTTAAAAATAGTTTTGAAGGACAAGTAAGCAGATGAAGTCTTTATATTAATCAGACCTTGTAAATGACTAGATCCTATGCCTCACTTTACGTAATAACTGTAAATGTAGGGATAATAATGCATTTATTTGTATTTATAGTTTAGGGCACTTACGATTCAATCAAACTTACTTGTATTAAAAGATCTGGCTAGTTTCCATAAGGGGACAGTCCTGGAGCAGGAAAGCTCCTTAGAAGCCATCTTTCACAGTTCACCCATTTACAGACTCCAGAGCGGGAGTCTTCTGCCCCAAGTCCAGAGCCGTCAAGTTCAAAGTCTCCTGGCTCCTGGGGAATATATTTCCAAATAACCTTTGAATAGCTTGTGGCTCGACCTCCCTCCCCTGCTCTGCACCCTGACAACTGATCAATTTTATAAAATTGGAAGTTTGGCTTTGGTTTTGCCAAAACTAGGACCCATATGAGGCCTGTCCCTGAGCCCAGTGTGACTGCATTTCAGACAAGCAGGTCAGACTGGCAGCGTAGGAAGCCTAACCAAGTGGGGCTGGGAGCTCTCTGGAGGTGTTTTCAATGATCTAGAAGTGAGGCGAAGTGAAGGTCTCACATCCCAAGCCTGTAACTCAAAGAACCCAGAGTGGGCGGCCGACTGCTCTCCTGGTCCTACGCTCACCCTGCACCATGCCCTTGCGAGTCCTTCAGACACATCTAGACGAGGTGGGGCCCTCACCCATTGAATCAGGAGTGTTTGCTACCGCTCTGCCGAGAAGAGCAAATTGAGACATTTTCCCAAGTGATGAGACCTTCAGTTGATGCTTAGGAAAAGCAATTTGTGTTTCCACCACAGCCTCGTCCTCAGCTGGGTTATGTGAGAAAACAGTGGTTCCTCGGCACTCTGTGGCTAGAAAGCAGGCATTTGCACACTAAATGAGGTGCTGCCGATGTGTATTTATATCACTTCTGCACACGTGGTAGAGAGCCTCGATCCTTGGAGAGCAAAACAAAAAAAAAAAAAAAAGAAAAAGAGGGGACTTAATAGAAAGAGATCTTTTTATTAAAAAACCATGAATACAACTGCATTCATTCAACCTTAGAAATATTGTGATGACTTTTCAGCACGGCAATATATTTAGATGGGAATATGTCATTAATATAAACAGCAGAAAAGAAACTATTAAACTAACGCAATTTAAAACTGAGCAAACCCAAGTGTTTGATTAAAGTTTTTTATACATTCTGTACACTTGAGCAGGTAACACAGAACCTTAATATTTTTGTTGATTTTTAATTTGCTCAAGGTGTGACATCTGAAATGTTAAAATTTCACTAATTCGTATTGAAATTAGAAGGCAGATCCACAAGGAGAATTTTCAGTCTGATTTTCTCAACTGTCTTTAGGCTTTACAGAAAAGTCTACAGCAAAACAGTAACTCAACTTAATGTCAGCCCGTGTGAGAGGCAATCTCCTCCTTCTCCGTGCTGTAATGCAGTACTCAATTTGTTGGAGTTGAGTTGAATGTAAATACATATGGTGAATATTAGCTTTGAGGATCCGGCCTAATTCCATATATGTTTAAATGCCTGCATATTTTTCTAGAAGGTTTTCAAATTTTAAAAATCCCTTGTTCCTTGGGTCATGTGTCTTCTTTAAAAGGGTGGGTTTATTTTTCCATGATTGATAATTAGCGGAACCTCTTTCCCCCAAAACACATGACCATTGCCGCAGGCTCAGGAATGCCTCCCCAACTTGTGGCCGAGCAGGGCCCATCCTCTTCAGGGAATCTGAGCACTTTTATTACAATACATTCTGTTAAGAGGACCATGTCCAGCCCACCCCGGCTCCTCCCATACCTTCACCTGGTCCCAGATTTGGGCACACACTCTCATCCACGCTTTCAAAACTCTCTCCTACAGGAGACTGACACATGTGTTGCCTGGTGGGCTGGAGGGGATCTTCAGAGATGTTTCTCACAGAGCTAGGAGTCAGACCCTGCCCCGCAGCAGACAGAAGTTCACAGGGCTTACAGAAATGGCTTACTGTATATGACGATTTGAATGGCCAAATTACAGCAACTCATTTTCATTCTAATCACAGCCTCTGGAATTCTGATATGCTGACACCCAGAATTACTGCTCTGTCATTAAAAAAAAAAAAAAAAAAGAATGAGTGGGAATGTTTTGAATATTCCCTCCAGCGTACCAAACGATGACAACACAGTGGGCCCATATGACTCAAGGGCAGCCACAGGGCCAGCGGGCAGTGAGTGCTCTTGGGATGGGGTTCACATTTCCTCCTGGTGTCAACACAAAGTTTTCTTGTGGGCAGCTTCATTCTGAGTGCGAATCATCAAACAGAGCTTAATCTGAGTGAAATACCTTTAAGACTTCTCCTTCTTAAACTCTTTAAGATCTATCTTGTCTGTTGCAAGGAGCCTCATTTTCATGTTGGAACAGATGGGGCAAAATTGTCATTAACAGAAACTGACAACTCTAAAACTAAAATATAGATTTAGAAAGGAATCAAATGAATTAAATCAATGCTATTGCAGTGAAAGCCAAAGAAATTATTAGTTACCCTGTATTTTAACCTCAGTATATTTTAGTCTGGGCCATTTTAACATTCACAAGACTTTTTCACTGTCGTGGTTAACGTCTAACTGTGCAATACACTCACCTTAATTTATCTACCCCTCCTGATACAACAGCGGCAGGATAGCTGAGCCCCAGCTCTGGACGCGCCTGGGTTCTTGTCTGGATCACGGAGGAGCCCTGCCCCCGCAAGCAGAGGACTTGTCATGACCTTGTGGGGTCTCCTCAAATATACGCAAGAGTGGGCTCATGGTATTTTTTTAGATTTTTTATTTCTTTAGTGAGGAGAATCTGATTTTAAAAACAACCCCAAACTCTAAGGCTGTTTTAAGTAATAAATGGGAGGAAAAACATTTCCAGCTGTCCAATTTTTAGATACTTTTCATGATCATATCAAACCAATTACAAAACCAAACCCATAACACCCTTGGCCTTCCTGCTGCCGAAAGCCCGAGGGAGAACAAAGCAGAAATCTCCTGGGCAGCGGGTGGGGTGGGTTCTGAAGGCCTGGGTCCTTGCCGGATCACCCTGGGCCTGCTAGGCCTCCAGTTGTACTGAGGGCCCCTAAAATATTCATTCATTCAGCAAATACTGATGGTACTCATGCCACAAAGGGCATGGTTTTAATCCTGGAAACACAGCTGTGACCAAGAGGGACAAGGTCTCAGGTTCCGAGGCTTCCTTTCTGCTTGGGGTAGAGGTAGGAGACATACAATAAACAAGTAAACCAGCAAGTCCCTCTCAGTCAGTGATAAGAACCAGAAGGAAGATGAAACTGGGAGGGGATAGGGGAGGGTTTGGAGGGGAGAGTCAGGGAGGCCTCCTGAAGGAGGAGGTATTTGGGCAGAGACTTGAATCATGAGAAGGAACCATGTGAATATCTGCGGGGAAAGCCTTGCTGGCAGAGGGAACAGCAAGTGCAAAGGCCCTGGGGTGGGAAAGAGCACATGGGTTTGCAGAACAGCAGAAAAGCCAGCATGCTTGGAGCTCAGTGAGCAAAGGGGAGAGGCTGGGAGACAAGATCACACGGGGATGCCCAGGCCAGGTAAGGAGGAAGCGGATAGCTTCACAGGCCTCAATCTGTTCTAGAATTCACCATCTCCAGGATGGAATGGAAGTGGCCCACCTCCTGCCACCTACCCTGAGGCCTCCCAGGACTGTGTCCAGAGCCTGGGGGTCCTGGATGCTTAAGCAATCCATGTCCTGGTAATACCAGCCTCACCTGGACTTCTGTCTCTCCCTTCTGGTCTGCAGGAACCAGTCAAACCTGTGACTGTTGAATGAACTCTGGACTCCTCATCTCTGCATTTGAGACCTTGACCTAAAGGCTGGTCATCTCCATTAACACATTATTGCTCCCTACAGACCATGCCAGGAAGACAACCTGCCCATCCACAGTCCCTTCCTGCCTCCACCTTCCCATCTTCCCTTTGTCTGTCTTTGCTCACTCTTCTCAGACCAGATCAGACTTCACCCCACCCATTAAGCTTTGCCCTAGCTCTGCAAACTGCCTCCTACAGGCTCTGGTGAGTCTGCCCCTTTGGGGCCCCTCAAAGCCAGGAGGCCTTGGTTCAGATTTTGCTGTCTCTGCCTTAATCAGTCACTACAAACAGCTCCAGAGCAGACTCTCTGGGTAAATTCCTCAGTCCAGAAACCTAGGGCACCCGCCATTCCTCACTCCCCTCGGGCTCCGTGGCCTATGTCAGCAAGTCCTTGTGGCGCCGGCTCCCATGCGTACCTCCAATCAGGCCCCTTTTCCTTTTGTCTCCACTGCTTCCACCCTAGTCCAGGCCATCATTAGCCCTGACCTGGGCAGGCTCCCTACTTCCTTCTACACAGCAGCCAGAAGGATTTTTGGTGTGTAAAATACACATAGCATAAAACTTACCATTTTAGCCATCTTTACATATATAGACCAGTCACAGTGTATTCACACTGTTGTGCAACCATCTCCACCATCCAGCTCCAGAACCAGAACGCTTTCATCTTGCAAAACTGAAACTGTGCCCATTGAACAGTAACTCCCCATTCCCTCTGCTCCCCAGCCCCTGGCAAACACCATTCTGTCTCCATGAATTTGACCATCCTAGAAACCTCATATAAATGGAATCATATGATAGTAGTCTTTTAGTGAATGACTTATTTCACTTAGCATAATGTCTTCAAGGTTCATTCGTGTTGTGGCATATGGCAGAACGACCTTCCTTTTTAAGGTTGAATAACTCCATTGAATGTATATAACACATTTGTTTATCCAGTCTTCTGTTGGTGGACACTTGGACTGCCTCCACCTTTTGGATATTGTGAATAATACTGCTATAAACATGGATGTACAAATATCTGTTTGATACCCTGCTTTCAATTCTTTTGAATATATACCCAGAAATAGAATTGCTGGATCGTATGGTAATTGTACGTTTAATTTTTTGAGGAATTATCTTCCACAGTGTAGAGGGATTTATTTTTAACACTGGTCAAATCATGTCATTCTTCTCTTAACCCCTCCTGTGGCTCCTCACTGCACTCAGAGTAGAATCCAGACTCCTCCCTCTGGCCTTGCAGACCCCCAACCTCCTCTCATGCCCCTCTCCCTTGTATGCCTCAGACACACAGGCCGCCTTGTGCTTTTTTACACTCCTGGTTCCTCCCTGCCACAGGGCCTTTGCACTGCTCTTCTCTCTGCCAGGGTGCTCTCCCAACTCACCAGCTGGTATTGCACCTAACTCAGTTGCTGCTCCTGAGTCGCCTCTTCAAAGATACCTTCCTGACCCTCTCAGCTGCAGGTCCCACCCCGCAGTGCCCTATCTCATCTCCTATTTCACTTTCTTCATTACGCTAATTATCGCCCCCTAAATTATGCCATTGTTTTGCTTGCTCCTGCCTTTCCTCCCTCTACCCTGGCCTCCACCATGCATTCCAGGGGAACAGCAGTCCTATCAGGTTGGGTCAGCTGTGTCTGCCCGGCCCCTCACCCAGCTCCTGGGACACAGCGGGAGCATACTCATCAGCTGTGGCA
Source organism: Tursiops truncatus (assembly GCF_011762595.2). Classification (NCBI taxonomy): domain Eukaryota; kingdom Metazoa; phylum Chordata; class Mammalia; order Artiodactyla; family Delphinidae; genus Tursiops; species Tursiops truncatus. The sequence continues at coordinate 38,533,265 of NC_047052.1, read as the reverse complement.
CGGATGGCTGAGCGCCCCACAGCCCTCTTTCAGGCTTGATTTCCCCAGGGAGGCTTCTGTGCCCCCAGTGAGACTAATCTGTCTCTTCTTTGAAGCACTTTGCAAACTGTGATCATTAATTTGTGATCATTTATTTGGTGTCTTTCTTTGCCTCCAGCCTGTGAGCCCCTGAGGCCAGGCCTGTGTCTGCCTTGGTCCCCATCAGACTTTGAGTCCCTTTCAGAGCCGGACGTGGAGAAGGTGCTCAGTAAGCATCTGGAGTCTTGGGTTCAAAACCTCCCTGGAAGGCAAGCGTGGTTTTCTTGAGTGAACCTGAGTGACTTTGCTGATGCCCTTTATGGTATCTGTAGACCCAGACCCAGAGTTGCATGGGTGTCGGTGCCCAGCACTGGCAGGGAAGCATCCCAGGCCACCAGCAGCTCCACCTTCTGCTGAGAGGCGGCCCAGATAGAGGAGAGGACAGAGGCCCAGAGGGGAGGATGGGAGTGGAGATCCGAAGGCTGATTCCCAGTGGGCCTCGCCAGGGAGGAAGCCCCTTCCCTCACGGGCTGTGAAGGGCATGTGCCTTGCAGAACAGTGACACTTAGCAAACGCTAAGTGAGGGGTTTCCATGCCCCCAGAATCAAGGACTCTGTTTTAAAATATCTGTTGATTCAAATGGAAACTGTATGGGGAGAAGATCCAGGCTTATCGATGCCTCAAAAGGCCTCAAACATTAAAATGACTGTCACGGCTCCTGCACCTCCCAGGCCAGGCCTTTTGTCTGGTCTTTGTGCACAGCCACCAGGGTGGCTGGCTCTCCGGTCACATGCTCCCTGACAATAGCCCTCTGAATAAGTCTGTCCAGAGGAGGCTCCAAGTGCCCCCTTCGAGTGACAGAACCCAGCGCGCAGCCCCACCTCTGAGAAAGGAAACCCATGGGCACCTCGGCCTCATTTGGGCACCACCTACTTACCAGGTATGAGCTGCAAGGAGCACTCAAAGGGGAAGGGAACACAGCCAGGGGCCTCTAACTCCCCTTTCTAGATGTGGAACCACAGGCCTCACCTAATTAACCCAGCTTCAGGGGCACCAGGGGAAGGGGAGAATCAGGGAAGATGGAAAGCGACCCCCTGGCCCATAGCCGGTGCCTGGCTGAGCAGTCCTTGTCCTGCCGAGGCCTTGTCCTGCCTAGTGACCAGACGAGACACTTCCACGGGCAAGGCCCCAACTGACCACTCAGCCCTGGACCTGGACCAGCCTCCAAAGCTGGCTCCTAAGTGAACATGGTGGGCCTGGCCCGAAGGTGCCCCGCAGCCTTAGGGAACAAAGGATAAAGGGAACACTGAATGAGACTGGGGAGACTGGGGCTCACCCTAGCCCCACCCTTGACATGCTGTGCATCACTGGGAAGTCACTGAACCTCTCTGAGAGCTGATTCCTCCTGTGTGAAATGGGGGTGGTAACAGTTACATTTCACCTCGCAGGATCACGTACACAGAGCACTTTACAAGCTGCTCAGCGCCACGCAACGCCCACCCTTATCATCACTGGGCATCATGGTCTTCATGGGCCCTCAGCTCCCGCTGTGAGCGGGCACTCTGCACACATTCTTTGCCAGCTTTACAATGTCTCTGCAGGGCTGGTGTTTTCATCTCTATGGTTTTGGATGAAGAGGCAGACTTGGGGCAGGAAGGCTTGGCCCAAAGTCACACAGCTTTGATTTGAACCCAAGTTGGCCTAGGGCTCGACCCTCTGGCCCTGACGGCACTCGCTGTCACTTCCCTTCAAGAGACCCACACCGTGTCCACTGTGAACAGAGCCTGCTGTGTGTGCTCAGGAGCTGCTGGGAGACACCCTTCTCCAGGGCAAACAGGTCTCTCTCCACAGGTACCAATGGAGGGGTTGCCCCAGGTGACAGGCGGGTTTCCACAGGTAAGTTTTCATGTCCTGCTTTTTTATAGCCCCAATTGCTGGCACCTAAAAGGAAAAAACACTGATTGAAATAAAGTCCCCACCAGCTCATGCGCCCTACAGCACTACCCTTTGTAACCCAGCCAGCACTCAGGATGGCAGCCTTTTTCCCCAGGGCTCAAGGGAGCCTGGGGGAAATCCCACTGTTCGTCCTGCATGTAAGAGTGAGCGATGGCTGCCCTGTAGGACTGGGGTTGGCGTGTTGGAGATGAAGTCTCATTCTGTCACAGGTGATCCCCACCCCAGCATAGAGACATCGTCAAAAACTGTGACTGACCACCACACCCTTCATTTGAATTCAATCACCCTTCCTAAAGGGCATTTCTGTAGCCTCTGTAAACTCACTACTGGAGACAGAGCTTGCCATGTTCCTGACTTCCTTTGGCAGGGGTTGGGGTGGGGGTGGGGGAGGGCTGTGGATTCCACTGAGACTGGAAGACTGAGGGAACTGTCTCTCCTCTAAGAGGTAGGTATTCTTTGACTGGACAATGAAAGTCATTGAACTTGTTACATTTTCCTTTTTTGCCTTGGCTGCCGGGAAGCTCAGAAATAGCATTAATATTTAATCCTTAATCCAGAGTTCCCTCTCTCAATTTCATCTTTTGCCTCTAGCCATCTTATTCTGCCTGGATCACACCCATATCAGAAAGGTGTTGGCAGTAGGAAGTCTGCAGCTTTTAGATAAATCTATGCTGGAAGACCCTCCCTAGGGCCCTCTCCCAGGGCTCTCTCCTGCCCTGGACTCTGACCACCTGCATTTACCACCTTGTCACTCCCAGGAACCCTGGTCATGTCTTCCACTCAGCATTCCTGTCCTGCTTCAAGCTGAGCCTCCCTGTCCTCTGCATAGGCTTGTGCTTCTGCCTCAAATGTCATGTCTGGCAGCACACAGGTGTCAGAAAATCTTGTTTAAGCACAGAACAATAGCGAATTTTCTCTCTGTGACGGTGTGGAGTTCAGCCTGCTGCATGGCCATGACTGTTCCCTCTAAAACATGCGTCACAGGGTGATGGACTGCCCTGCCTCAGATTCAAAAAATGAAGCAAATTTTCCTCTACTAATTTAGTCACATACAACAATAAATCCCAGAAATATGTCTTATGTATATTTTGCATTACCTTTTGCAGACAAATACAAAAACATGGTCAACATTTGCAATAAAATTATCATAGAAATGCCATCTCAAATCTTATTTTCTTTTTTCCAATGTGCATTTCACAAATAACTTGTATTAAAATTATGTTTTACAGAGTAGAAATAGAAAACAAATACCCCTGGTAATTTAAATAGGCATTTGCATAACATGACTAGAACACTTTAGAAAAACGCACAGCATCAGAAAATATGAGTTCAAAAACATTTAAATACAAGTGATTTTAATAAGTCTAATATGAAAAATGCCTTTTAGCTGTATTAATTAGTGAATTAAAATGTGTTGATCTTGGAATATTTTCCAACTAACAGGTTTGGGGATTGGTGTAGGCTTTTTTTCTTTTTGTTTCTGAGAGAATGTTTACATTCATTAAACACTACCACAGGGCCATCCTGGAAGTGTTTCTGCAGGGATCTGGAGAAAGGCTGAAACCAAGCTTATGCTGGGGGCAAGGGAAATACAGCTGCATGAGGGGAGAGTGGAATAAATGTCAGACGTCAAGGGTCCTGGGTCAGACCCACTTAGGTGCAAAGTGGGGCTGAGTGGCTCCCCTGCACCAGACCTCGCAGGACCCGGGTCCCCAGGTGTGGGCAGGGAGAGGTGGAGAGGAGATGGCACAACCCACACAGCCTGCCCCTACTGATGCCTGGGCATTGCAGACCCAGCTCCTTCTCTTCCTTCTCTGGAAGCACCTGCCCAAGCACAAGGGTTCACTTGCGTGTGGACACTTCGTGCACTGATGCATTGATGACTTACGCTGTAGACCTTATTTTCCTTTGTGCATTTTTTTTTTTTACAGTTCTCTTTCTCTTTCCATTTCTGGGTCGTTCCCTGGTTTGGTACAGCAGGTCAGCTCTGGGCAGGTCTTGTGAAGCACGTGGCCTGATGGCCACGAAGCACAAACACAGCTGAAAGGCAGCATAGCCAGGCCCCTTGGGGATGGCTGCTTTTCCCGTGGAAGAGCACACTGTCACTTAAGGATTCGGGCTCTGTGCAGTGACTGCTCAACAAAAACAAGGACGATGCATGTTTATTTCTGCAATTTAGTTGGAATTCCCTTCTGAGAACCCACAGTAGAGGCGCCTTCAGTGTACAGCTTCTGAGCTCTTAAAATTTTCATTCCAGGTTCCCAGGAAACAATGCATTAGAACACATCACTGCATCCTCACATCATTAAAACTCCCCTCCTTGCCCAGTTTTCCCAAGAACTGGCTGGGGAAATAAGGGAGCCTTGGGGCATGGACTATAGAGGGGCAGGCCAAACAAGGAAGGTGCTAGAGTAGATGGCCCGGGCCAAGCCACAGCTGCCCTGCCAAATGCCCGGTCTCGGGGGATGGTCCTAATCCGTCTGCCTGCAGAAGCTGCCACCAACTGGGTCCCTCTAGCTAAAGAAGCTTCTCCAGCCACTCAAGTGGCGTGGATCCCACCAAGGACCCTGTATCACATTTAGCGGTCATGTGTCCTTAGAATCTTCTAGACTCTAACAATTTCCTTGTTTTTAATGACCTTGACAGACTTGAGAGATACTGGTCAGGTATTTCATAGACTGTTCCTCAGTTTGGGTTTGTCTGATGTTTTTCTCATGGTTAGACTGGGATTACGGGTTCTTGAGAGGAAGACCACAGAGATGAATTGCCATTCTCATCACTGTCGTTCTCATCATCCTGTCAGAATCACTGATCCCTGTTGATGTTGGCCTCGATCACCTGGCCGAGGCCAGATTCCTCCACAGTGAGGTTACTCTGTCTTATCCCCTCTTTCCATACTGTGTACTTTGGAAGGAAATCACTATGTGCAGCCCATGCTTAAGGAAAGTGAATTTTAATCTAACTGATTGAGGGCAGAGTATCTACCTTCATTACTGGGAATTCTTCTGTATAGGAGACTTGTCTACTCTCTCCATTTATGTGTTTATTTAGTTATTTTTCTATCTCAAAATGGAGTCATGGATATGTATTTTATTCTTTGGGTTATAATCCAATACTACATTATTTATTTTGTGGGTCAAAGTGTTCTAGCTTTGGCCATTGGGAGGTCTTTCAGTTGGCTCCTGTGTCCTTTTGACACTGAGCCCCTGTCATTGTGTGTGTGTGTGTGTATGTGTGTGTGTGTGTGTGTGTGTGTGTGTGTGTTGTGAACTTTCTTATTTTCTGACACTGTAAGATGCTCCAATCTCACCCTGTATATTTTCTATTTCAGTCTTAGAATCAGCAATTTCTCCAAGAGCCATGGTTCCTATCTTTGAGAATGGTAATAGCAACCAAGGCCTGGGTGCTTGTGTGCTAGTTTATACTGGGCTGTCATTGCTTCTCGGCCCTCTCAGCTGACAGAGCAAGGAAATGTATGTGTGTATATTAACCCTTACATACACACAGATTTATAAATATTTCTACATGCATCCATCTGTATCTGCAGTAAGCTAAACTGGAGCTCACAATGATGTCCCCAACTCTACTCCAATACCACGGATCATTCTAACCTTCCCCACTTGTTTGTCTGCAAGGTGCCCACTTTCCAGGTGGAGAGAGAAAGGCTCTGAGGTGGCTCATTGTCACGGCTCAGCTCAGGAATGGACAGTAAAGCCCACACCCCAGGCCCATCCTGGCCTGTTCCAAAATGCAGCAGCCCTAAGCTAGTGGTTGGAGGGTGGGGACAATGTTTGCCTGGTGAGGAAGGGGAGAGGGTAGGGTCCTACCCAGGCAGCAAGAAGGCTAGGGTCCCAGGAGGCCAACAGTTTAGGAACTCCCACAGGGGGTAACTAAAAGCTGGTCAGCAGAGAGTCACAGCCTTGGGGCACCCATTTTCCATTGTCACATCACCCTGACCAACCTGGCCAGTAAATGAGCCCTAGGCAAGCCCACTATAGCTGATGCTAGCTGCTGCCCACCCACCTCTCTCAGGCCTCAGCCTCCGAGCACACACCTGCCACTTCCAACAGCCAGGCACAGAGGTTCCACGTTGCTGCCCCTGGGGGCACCTCCAAAGCCTTGGAAGAGCCTTTGCCCTCACATCCCAGGTAGCTAACACCTTGGGAGCAAGCCTCATGCAGGGGTTGACGGTATTTGGTGTACAAACACACCAACTTCCTCCTGGTGAGAACACTCCGAGGCCTGTGCTATAGCACCTCCCAAGCTCCCATGGGACTAGTGGACAATCTACCTTGTTTGGCTGCCTCTCTCCTCCTCTCACTCCCCCCTCCCTCCCAAATAAAACACTTACACTGCATCCTTATCTCAGGGGCTGCTCGGGGGGGGGACCCAAATCAGGCCCCCAAAACCCACACTAGTCCTTTCTTATTTGCTGTCTTCAGCCCAAACTGTTCACACATCCGCAGAGCGTGACTGTAGGCTCTGTCCCAGCCACCGGCAGGGGGAGGCTGTCCGAACAGAGGCTCCAGAGCTTGGGCTGTCAGGTGGGAGGAGATGGGGGTGCAGGTCTGGTGGTCACCCCTGCTCGCTCACGGTGGAGAAGTGTTAAGGGGGCAACATGGTCCTGTGGTCTAGCCAGGGAGGCCGTAGGAAGGAAGAAAGGAAGGCCCGGCTTAGCTCTGAGAGCCATTTTAAAGCCATCTTTCCCAGCATATGAGGGGAAGGGAGCTCCATTTGTCAGTGCAGGTAGAGGAACCGGTGGCATCTGAGCTGACACCTGCATAGTCTCCGTGACGTCCCCACAGAGGCTCCATCAGTCAGAGCAATGTGCCCGTGTCCCATGAAGGGCGACAGTCAACTGACAGATCGAGCTGCGCCCATATGGAGTGCATGCTGGCCGCCCCCCACCCTGAGGGCAGCAGCATTTGTCAGGAAGCTTCCCTGGGCCTGAGAAAACGCAGTGTCTGATTCATCGGCACCTCTGCACGCTCTTGCCCATCAGAGGCCACCGAGAGCGTGGCCCTGCCACTGGCCTTTCACAGCCTGGGCTGACATGCTGAGCTTTGCACAGGAAGCCCACACACACTTACCGTGTGTACACACACGTACACACACAGGCAGTTACACACCCACCCAGCACACACTAAAAAAAAATCCCTTCTGCTTTTCTAGACAAAGTCCTTTTCCTCCACAAGTTGGTCTCTCTGACCGGGCCCTACCCACCCTCAAGTCCCCATGCCCCTTCCGGGGGCTGGGGCCCGGCACCTGTGTTCGTCCCTGGGGCTCTCCAGAAAGCGGCTCGGGGCTCACGTGAAATTCTCCGTTGACTTTAGAAGGATTCTGAGGTGTCCTGATTACCACTCTGTCCTTATGAACTAGATTAGAGGGCCCTTAACAGATAATGCCTGGAGTCCTCTCTGCTTGTCGGACATTGAGAAATTATGAGCGGGGTCTTAAGAGATAAGTGAAACAGTGATGTCTCAGCCAGGAGCTCAAAAGGTGGTTCCAGGGAGGCTTTCAAAACAATACCCGGCACAGGCGGGAATGATTTCCCTGGCTTTGGATGCTGAACTATGAGCCTCTCGGTGAAATCTTTTCATATCGGCATAAGACCTGGGTAGCTCTTAATCCTTTAATTCTACCAGTTGGCCAGGAGCTAGAATTGGATTTGAAACCTAAGGAAGGGAGAGGGGGAAAACCAACAGAGGAATTTAAAACTCTTCAAAGTTGGGCCCAGCCAGGGGTCATGCCAGTAGCGCAGCTGTGGGGAGGGATGCCCCTTGGCCTCCCCGCCACAAACAGGTGTCCAGACTGAGGTGTCAGGCTGCCAGGACCCTGGTGATCACTGACCAGAGGTTTGGAGGCAAGCTGTGAGGACAGGAGGGTCTTTTAGCAAGAAAGCCCCCTGCTCATGGGGCAGAAGGCAGTGGGGTGCTTCCCGCACACTGGCTCCCCAGAGTAGGAAAAATCATCATCATCTTTGTAATGGGCAACTGATACGTCCCTCCATCTATGTGAAGTGTTTATAAAAACATCTTTGGAGAATCAATAACTGGGCAAAGTGAAGTGTGCCGTGGTCATGCCACCGCTGTCCAGACTGCCCCCCAAACATGATTCCACACGGCAGTCCCTCCCCACTGCCTGGAACTGCAGCCCCTGCTCCACCGGCCCGTTAGCAGCCTCACCCTTGGCAGTGTGGGGCCGAGGAGGTCTCCTTTAGAAAACAGAAAACAGAATGAGAGGGGAGGATGGGGTCAGAGGTCCCACAGAGAGGCCCTGACCCCCGAGAGCCTCATGTTGGAGTCACTGATGTGACAAGTCTCCCTGGAAACATGACCGTGACCACAGAGGCTGTGACCACAGCCTTGGAAGAGGCATCTGCTGCAGGGCCTCATTCATTCATTCATTCATTCTCTCAGCAGGGGCATGTTGAGGCCTGCTCTGTGTCAGACCCTGGGCTCTGTGCTGGGAGAGAGGAAGGGACAACTTTGGTCCTTCCGCTCCGAAACCCCACAGGCCAGAGGGGAACTGAGGTGGGAATTGCCAGTTACAAAGCAGCATGACTGTGCTGGACAGAGGAAAACCCTGGGGCCACAGGAGAACAGAGGATCCAGGTACCTACCCAGATTGGGGGTGGGGGGGTCATGAAAGACTTCCAGAAGGAGCTGAGTCCTGCTGGTGCAGTAGGATCTGCCAGGAGAAAAGGTTGCCCCAGTCTCTGTCCTGGATCTCTGAGGGTTCTGGGGTAGGGCAGGTGAGGAAGGGACAAGGAGAAGAGTAAGAATCCACCCTTGTGTCCCCCGTAACAGTATAAATCAATTGTCAAAGACCATTCTTCTGCCCTAGACATTTTAAGGAGTCTCAAAAGAGAAGGTGCTCAGACAAGAGCTAGGGTCCCCAAGCTCTACACAGAGCCCACTTGCCCCAGCGGTGGGCCGCGGCAGAGGGATGGCTGGCTGGCTGGCTGTTTCGTGGCTGGACAGCTGCTCAGGCCAGCAGGGTACAGCACGGGACCCTGTGGATACAGGAAACGTGCACAGAGAACTGGCCCTGGAACCAGGCCTCCGGATTCCCAGTCCAGGTACATCCATGCCTCCATCCAGCAGCGCCAGGTGGCAGAAGGAAGAGAGCTGGAAAGGCGTCACACCGTCTGCACCCTTCTTTGCGGCTCCTCCTCATATCCACAGAGTAAGACACCTTCCCTGCATACACACAGAGTCATAGCAGAACCTGCGGCATAAGCAGGGTGGAGGCAGAGACCTGGTGTGAGGGCAGGGAAGACTGAGGGACACGACCATCCATCTTGCCATCTGACCACATGCTAAATGGTCCTTGAGACGTATTTGGTTAACGGATTTTCTTTTTAAAGAAGAAATTTCCGGGACTTCCCTGGTGGTGCAGTGGTCAAGAATCCACCTGCCAATGCAGAGGACACGGGTTCGAGCCCTGGGCTGGGAAGATCCTGCATGCTGCGGAGCAACTAAGCCCGTGCACCACAACTACTGAGTCTGTGCTCTAGAGCCTGCAAGCCACAACTACTGAGCCCTCGTGCCACAACTACTGAAGCCCGCGTGCCTAGAGCCCATGCTCTGCAACAAGAGAAGCCACCGCAATGAGAAGCCCACGCACCACAACAAAGAGTAGCCCCCGCTCACTGCAACTAGAGAAAGCCCGCGCACGCAGCAACAAAGACCCAACACAGCCAAAAATAAATAAATAAATAAATAAATTTATTTTTTTTAAAAAAGGGAAGAAATTTCCTTATATTTCAAGCTGGACTCCTAGTTGCAAATCACCAAATCCCAATTTAAACTGTTAATAAAAGGATGGAGGGTAGGGAGGTTCAGGTTCCTGAAAAGTCCAGGAGAGGACCTGGTGTAGCTTCAGGTATAGCTGGATCCAGGTACTCAAATCCAGCCTCCAGCTCCTTAACTCTGTCTGGCTGCACTCTCAGCCCAAGCTCTCCCTTTGCAGCAGGACAGGCTCCTGAAGCACCAGATTTGCCTCCTGTCAGCTCAGCAACCCCTCAGACAGGAGAGCATTTCAGAAAGTTCCAGACAAAGTCCTTGGACTGCCTCTTGGCACAAATGTGGGTCAGCTGAGCATCCCTGAAGCAAATGCTGTGTGGGGACATGGCTCTGTCCTGAGATAAGTCTGGACAAGTTATCACCTTTAAGCCAGAGAGTGGGTCATCCTACCAGAACTGCATGGACCAAGAAATTTTTTTTTTTGGATCAGGGTCGTGAAGGGTGAGGGGTGGAGGGTGTGCAGGGGGAGCGTCCCAAAGAAGAATCCAGGTGTTATTGCCAAAAGAAGACCGAATTGAAGCTAAACAGGTGAAATCTATTCAGCATCCTTTTCACAAGCTCAGGAAGCTGGCAGGTCATGGTTTCTGCATCTGGGGGACACAAGAAGCTGCTTCCCTCTAGAGGCACAGGTCTTGGCCTAGGCCCTCTGAGCACCTCCCGTTCAGCACCTGGACGACTACACCCCACCTCACCACTTGCCCCTCCCCATTCCCGCAGCCCCTACCCCACTCCCCATGCACCCACCAGCCCCAGTCCCTGGGGGACCATTTGGGAAAAGGCAGCTGTCCCCCTGTGCTGGTTATGGATTTAATTTCTGTTTACTTCACTGTAAGCTTAATTTGCTGTGTTAATGGCATTTTAATCCACTTGCTGGTTGCATGGGGCTGATAATACCACACTTCTGTGCAGCAGCAGTGAACATTTCTGTGGCCCGGTTCTTTGGTGGGTGGGGCCAGGAGTCCTTCCCCAGAGCAGTCCCCTCCCCCACCCATAAGTGACACCCGCTGCCAGCCCCTGGGGGCGGGAGACACTGCTGCCTGCTCTTTGGGGCTTCAAAGTCCGCCAGAGCAGAGGGCACCCTAGCTAAGGCCCATCCCTGAGCCCAGAGGGAACTGGGGCTGCTGCTGTGGGCGAGCTGCGCAGGGCTTCAGCCAGAGAGAGTGGCCTCGGGGGTCCCGGGAGCTGCCTTGGTCAGGCGTGGCTTCCTGGTGGGATCAGCCTTGATCCGGGCCTTTGAAATCAAAGATAGAAACAAGCCAGATAATTGAGGGATTCTAGAAAAATTTAGCCAAATCTGATTCCTCCATCTGGAGTCAAATTCTGTTAGCTGTCTGTGTCCTTGTCCCCAGTCACCATCCGCCCTCATGGTAGCGGTGAGTTCTGCCTTTCACTGAGTCATCGACACATAAACAGTGTGGCACCACGGGTTGGGTGCCGGCTCAGCCTCGGAGGGCTGTGTTGGAAACCCAGCACCGGCCGTCAGTTCCACATCTGGAGAGTGGGGACTGGACCCTGGCCAGGTGGGTATCACAGATTTGAGGTGACCTGGGACAGCACTGGGTAAATCCTGGTGCTGCCTACGTGGTGGGGTCACTGGGGCAGTGGACCGGAGGGACTCCCCATGGGCAGAACTGGACACCTGCCACGCCCACGGCCCCGAGGCAGGCCAGAGGGCTGCCTGCCATTAGGGTCACAAGCCAGATATCGGCCCTTGACCCAAAGACAGCCCCTGTGGGTGGCCGGGAGTGGTCAGAGAGCAGGCCGCTCTAACCAACGGGTGTGCATTTCTGGAGAGTGAGTAATGACCCGGCACAGCCTCTCTGTGGAGGAGGTGACATGTACCCAAGGAGCACGTCACAGTCAGGGTGTAGAGGCCAGGAGACACGCAGAGAGTGTAAGGAAAACGGTAATAAAATAAGAAAAGGAGGGGGAGGAGAAAACATTTATGGCTCTTCCTGGGTTCCAGGCACTCTCCCAAGTGCTCTCCTTGTGTTATTACACTTAAGCCTCGTAACAACTCTGTTGTTTTTTCTCATTTTATAATAACTGAGGCTTAAGAGAGGGTCACACAGCTCATACCCAGCAAAGCCAAGACTTGGACCCAGGAGGTCTGACTCTAGAGCTTGTGTTCTTAGATTTAAAAACAAACAAACAAACAAACAAAAAACAATAGGGAGAGGCCACGGGGCAGCAGAGACCACGGCCAGGAGGAGAGTGGAGGGGACGTGGCAGGGACAACAGGACCACAGGATGGGCAGCAGGGCGCTACCGCTCAACTAGGGCTCCTCCCGGACAGCCGTCTGCAGCCCTGCCTCGGGGCCCCGGTCCCTCCTCTGCTTTCTTGTCCTTCACTAGAGATGGGAAACGGAGCCCACTCTCCCTTACACTCTGGGAGGGCCAGGCTACGTAGAACCCTTCTCTGGTTGATTATTCCGGTCCCAGACCTCCAGACACAGTAGCCCCACCACCCCAGGGCCACGCCTGGGGACCCGGGTACCTGTCTCCATCTCCCTGTTTGGGCTGTGGTCCCTGTTATGGGTGTGTGTGGCTTGCACACACACACGCCAAGACCAGACACCCCCCAACTGCCCAGGGGCTCATCCCCAGCAGACGGCCATTCCCAGGGGCTCAGTGGCCCGGACGAACCCCTCGTGGTGTCATTGCTCATTGAGATCCACGCAGCCTGTAATGACCCTGGGCATTTCCTGGGATTAATGGCCAGGAGGATTAATGGCCCTCAGCGACACCCTGGGCCATTAGGCACCAGGAAGCCCCACACCTCAGTGGCTATTACTTAAGTGGAAGACATTAGCGAGCTAACAACAATGTCTAACAAGGAGGGAATTATCGGGAGAGGGCCTGTCTGAGCTCATTACCTGGTCAGGCCGAGGACAAGAACTGCAGCCAAAGGAAGGCGTGCCCCTTCCAGTCCCCTCCCCTTCCCCATCTTCTGGAGGCTTCCTTTTGACCTGGAATCACTTTTCTTCTGGAGCATTTGTGTGTGTCTGTGTCTGTGTCTGTGTGTGCCTCTGTGTATATGTGTACATGTGTCTGTGTGTGTCCCTGTATGTGTGTCTGTGTGTCTCTGTATGTTGTATGTACATATGCCATGTGTGTCTGTGTCCGTTTGTGTTTGTGTGTCTGTATGTGTTTCTGTATGTGTGTCTGTGTGGGTGTGCATGTGGGGTGTGTGTGTCCTGTGTCTGTGTGTCTATGTGTGTCCATATGTACGTCTGTGTGCATGGATTTGGGTGTGGGTGTGTGTCTGCGTGTGCGGTGTGTGTCTATGTGTGTCCGTGTGCATGGATTTGGGGTGTGTGTGTCTGTGTGTGCACTGTGTGTCTATGTGTGTCCATATGTATGTCTGTGTGCATATATTTGGGTGTGGGTGTGTGTCTGTGCTGTGTGTCTGTGTGTCCGTGTGCATGTCTGTGTGCATGTATTTGTGTATGTGTGTGTCTGTGTGTGCGGTGTGTGCCTGTGTGTGTCCATGTGCATCTATGTGTGTCCATGTGCATGTCTGTGCATGCATTTGGGTGTGTGTGTATGTGTGTGTGTGTGTGTGTGTGTGTGTGTGTGTGTGTGTAAGGCCTTCAATCTTACCTCTGGAGTGTCGGTGCTTCCTTGCTCTCGCCTCTGTTGAGCAAGTCCCTTCTCCACTGACGGCCAGTCTCCTGCCTCTCAGGACCACACTGCATCCAGCCCTCCCCCCACCTCACATTCCCTGCTCCAAAAACAGTTTGCGTTTCAATCCACACTTTATTCCACAGGTATTTCTGATCCCTCATGGAGCAGTCATGTCCTCTGTGCAGCCCTGGAATTCAGGAGGTCCCTGCCCTCCTGAAGCTGATAGTCTATAGCAGGGAGAATAAAGAATGACTATTAATGCCAAAATATAAGGCCAGGTCTTTCCCAAAATTATACCGTAAAAAATGGAGAGCTGCCTTGTGCTCGGGTCTTTGCAGAGTCTTCTGTCACATTGCTGGCTCTGTTCTCCCTTACTTTCTGCTTGAACTTAAAGGAAAGATACATTAGTCCTACAGGTTTTTTTTTTGGAGAGGAAATCACGAATTCTTTTTTTTGTTGTGATTATTGCAACTTTTTTTTTACTGGAGTATAGCTCCTTTGCAATATTGTGTTAGTTTATACGGTACAGCAAAGTGAATCAGCTATACGTATACCTATATCCCCTCTTTTTTGGATTTCCTTCTCACTTAGGTCACCACGGAGCACTGAGTAGAGTTCCCTGTGCTATACAGTAGGTTCTCATTAGTTATTTTATACATAGTAGTGTATATTTGTCAATCCCAATCTCCCAGCTCATCCCACCCCCCCTTCCCCCTTGGTATCCATACGTTTGTTCTCTATGTCTGCATCTCTATTTCTGCTTTGTAAGTAAAATTGTCTATACCAATTTTTTTCAGATTCCACATATATGTGTTAATATATGACATTTGTTTTTCCCTTTCTGACTTACTTCATTCTGTATGACAGTCTCTAGGTCCTTCCATGTCTCTACAAATGACCCAATTTCATTCCTTTTTATGGCTAATATTCCACTGTATATATTTACCACATTTTCTTTATCCATTCCTCTGTTGACGGACATTAAGGATGCTTCCATGTCCTGGCTATTGTAAATAGTGCTGCAATGAACATTGGGGTGCATGTGTCTCTTTTTTAAACATCTTTATTGGAGTACAATTGCTTTACATTGTTGTGTTAGTTTCTGCTATATAACAAAGTGAATCAGCTATATGTATACATATATCACCATATCCTCTCCCTCTTTCGTCTCCCTCCCACCTTCACTATCCCACCCCTCTAGGTGGACACAAAGCACCAAGCTGGTCTCCCTGTGCTATATGACTGCTTCCTACTAGCTATCTATTTTACATTTGGTAGTGTATATATGTCAGTGCCACTCTCTCACTTCGCCCCAGCTTACCCTTCCCCCTCCCCGTGTCCTCAAGTCCATTCTCTACATCTACATCTTTATTCCTGTCCTGCCCTTAGGTTCTTCAGAACCTTTTTTTTTTTTTTAGATTCCATATATATGTGTTAGTATATGGTATTTGCTTTTCTCTTTCTGACTTATTCACTCTGTATGACAGACTCTAGGTCCATCCACCTCACTACAAATAACTCAATTTCGTTTCCTTACATGGCTGAGTAATATTCCATTGTATATATGTGCCACATCTTCTTTATCCATTCAACTGTTGATGGACACCTAGGTTGTTTCCATGTCCTGGCTATTGTAAATAGTGCTGCAGTGAACATTGTGGTACCTGACTCTTTTTGAATTATGGTTTTCACTACTGGGTATATGCCGAGTAGTGGGATTGCTGGATCATATGGTAATTCTATTCTTAGTTTTTTAAGGAACCTCCACACTGTTCTCCATAGTGGCTGTATCAATTTACATTCCCACCAACAGTGTATGAGTGTTCCCTTTCCTCCTCACCTTCTCCAGCTATTATTGTTTGTAGATTTTTTGATGATGGACATTCTGACCAGTGTGAGGTGATACCTCATTGTAGTTTTGACTTGCATTTCTCTAATAATTAATGATGTTGAGCATCTTTTCATGTGTTTGTTGGCCATCTGTATGTCTTCTCTGGAGAAATGTCTATTTAGGTCTTCCACCCATTTTTGGATTGGGTTGTTTGTTTATTTGATATTGAGCTGCATGGGCTATTTGTATATTTTGGAGATTAATCCTTTGTCAGTTGCTTCGTTTGTAAATATTTTCTCCTATTCTGAGGGTTATCTTTTTCATCTTGTTTATGGTTTCCTTTGCTGTGCAAAAGCTTTTAAGTTTAATTAGGTGCTGTTTGTTTATTTCTGTTTTTATTCTCATTACTCTAGGAGGTGGGTCAATAGTCCTACAGGTTTTAATCAATGCTAACTTTGGGTGCTCATAGAAGTCACCTGATGGAATCAGTAAAGGAAAAAAAAGGCAAAGAAAATAAACGGAACAATAATAATTATTCGTGGGAAGGGGGTGTGATCTCAAAATTTCAGGTGCTGGAAGTCATTGAAAAGCAGCCTTTTAAGGGTCACATAAAGAAGCAATCCAGGAAGTGGTTATTTTATGGAGAACATAGATAGCAAATGATGCTCATGGCTTCAGGTACCATTCTTGACATCATCCTCATAGATTCAAACAGTCCTGCATCCCACAGATGGCTGGAGGCAGGGCCTGAGGATACGACCCCTGCTAGTGAAGGCAATGAGGTGGAGGTGCTTACAGGGAGTTTAAATACAAGGGATTCCCGGTGTGGGAAAATGAAAAAGTGTTCCTAAATGACAGCACCATCTTATACAAGATGTGATTTCAAGTATATACCACAACATAAACACTTCTAAAGGGGAATTAAACTATTTTGACTACTTCCTCGAAAGTCTATACATGCAAGCAGGACCTCCCAAAAATATTCTCCTCTTTTCATTGGGAAAATAGGGGATCTTCTTGTATTCAGATATGAAGGCACAAACAGTAATTACATAAGTTATTTAATTAAAACAGTGACTCGTAAGCAAAGGAAAAGTGCAGGGTGTTATGAAGCCCAAGGATTATGTTTTTAAAGAAGTACTACCTGAATTAGCATTGAAAGAAGGAAAGGAATTCACTGGTCCAACAGACGTGGCAAGCATGGAGAGCTCCAGGCAACGAGAACAGCATATGCAAAGGCCCTGTGGAGAAGAGTGGGGAAAGGCCCTTTCTGTGGGAGCCCAAAGGAGAGGGATGAGCTCCTGTAAAGCCTCACGGGGGTTCTGGCCTCTCTCCCAGGGACAAGTGGGAGCCATCAAAGGGTTTTACACACCAGAGTAGAGTGATCGACTTCTGTTTTTAAGAGAGCCTCTGGATGCATCTCACAGTTGTGACAGTCATGCCCTAATTATTTGAGCTCTGGGGACATAGCAACTTGCATTCCCTTCTGTCATTTCCCTCACTGTTTCAGGTAAGTTTTTCCTGAAAACTGAACTCACTTCCTGTGGCCAGGGATCTCTCTCCCCTCCAGAATGGGGCAGGTGATGAAGAAGACTTTATAGGTTCTTGGAATTTGGAGCTCAGGTGGATACCACCAGTATGGAAGGGACAGTTCTCCTTTCATGACCTCCTGATAGGCAAGGAACAAAGGACAAAGTCAGCCCAACAGGGAACCAGACCCCTGCTTCCCTCCACAGCTTTGCAAATCTGCCCAGCTCTCCTCAGGCAGGCCTGAGGCCTTGGGCTGGCCTGGGCACTACGGCTCTCTACCCCACAGCAGGCCACAAGGATACAGGTCCTCCTCCTTCGCCAGCAGTGGTCTGGATGCCCCTGGACGTCTTCAATCATAAGTCACATCACACAGCACGTGGGGGTTGGATCCTAACAGTGCATAAGGTGAAATGAGAGCAAAGTCAAAATTTCCCTTGAAATGCTTCTCCTTCCATCAAGCTGGTGGCTGCTTACAGGGCATGTTGTATGAAAACATGTCTTTAAACACAAGCATCTCCCTGAGCTCTGTGGGAGCTCACACCACGGGAGGAGGTGGACCTCACCAGGGGAACATCAGATTCTCGACTGCCACGTGCACGCTCTCACCCGGGGACATGCGCCCACTGAGTGGAAAGTCCAGCAGAAGTCACAGCCCAGTCTAAACTATCACCTTGATGTCTCTGCCCCCTCCACGGTGAATCCTAAGTGGCCCGTGTGGGATGCTCCACGGAGCCCTCCATTCTCGAGCTGATTGGAGCTGCGCCTGGGCACGAGCCAGGAAAGGTGTGACCCAGGCTGGGGTCTGCCGCAGGCCCAGGGACCCCCAGCCACAGGGTGACGGGGCAGGGAGCCCAAGCCACAGGAGATGGCCCCAGTCTCGTCCTAGGCTGGTCTAGCCTCACAGTGGACACGCAAGGGTATGGGGAGCCACTGGCCATCTTGGGCATGGGGTCTTTTGCTCGCTGCTCTGGGATAAAGGGAAATTCCATTCTGCTTAATTCCAGCATGGTCCTGCGAAAGCCCGCCCAATGAGAGTTTTCCCTCCCCGTGAGCCAGCCTCCCAGTCCATGAAGTTTCTGTGGTCTGTGTGCATGCTTCCAAACTGGAAATATTACCTTGCCTTTTATTTACATTTTCCAATGATGAAACCGGCTTTAAAAATGCCCCGTGCCACAGTGTGAGAGGGCTTTTGTACAATTCATGCACAGTTAGGGCGGATGGAGGGCTCCACTTCACCTCATCTCTCCTTTCTGCTTAAATATTATGCCACATCCTGATTAATACCAGACCAATAAAATCATCTCCGCAATCTGGTTAGAGGCTTTTGTCTTCCCAGATGGCCTGCAATGTTAATGTGTGACAATTTCAACAATGAACTAGGACTGTTTTATGGAACCAACATTTGTTCCACTGCTTTTTTTTTTAGACTCAGAATTTTGACACAGATGGTACAAATTACTCAAAAAACAGAAATGTTCATTTAGAAGGCTTAAATATGTGGTTTTACTCAGGCCATCAGAATATTTTACATTTGTAATTCAGTAAATTTACTAACAACCCTGCTATAATTAAGGTCTGTGAAAAAAAAAAAAATCCCTTTCTCCAGCTTTTTATATCTATAGAGTTTCATTAAAGCCAGAAAAAAATATTATTTATTCTAGTTGTGCAATGTTCTTATTTCCTTGTGACATACATTGTTCGCCTCTGCTTTCTCTTTCCGTCATGGCTCCTAATTGCTGCTGAGGATGGGGGTAGGTGGGCTGCTGCTCTGAGGGCTCCCCCTTCACCCCGTGAATCAGGTTTCAGCTCCTAGTCACTGATCTCAGTTGTTACAGCCAGAACCTCCTCCTGCAGAAGAAGGTGAGCCGGCCTTTCTGCACTTCCATTTACCATCGCTGCAAGGGTGGGCCCCACAGCATACGCCTTTTCCCAGCTGCAGCTGGCTCTTTGTTTCCAAGTGGACCCAGGTCTGCCTGTCAGTATCAGAAAATAGCACTGTTATTGTCACTATCGCTGCACATTTTCAGTGCTTGTTCTGGACAGGATTGTTCAAAACACTATATGCGGATACCTCAGGTTAATCCTCCCAGCAGCCCTATGAGGTCTACAATGGAGTGTTGTCTCCACTTAGTGACGAGAAACTGAGGCTCAGAGAGGCTACATAAAGGTTAAGACCTCGCACCATGATCATCTTAGCAGTGGTGGAGAGTACCAACAATTAATAAGAACCATACAAACAAAAACTGGTGTTTCCCCCATCCTCAGTGTGATGGTATTAAGAGGTGGAGCCTTTGGGAGGTGATCAGGACATGAGGGTGGGGCCCTCATCATTGGGGTTAGTGCTCTTATAAAAGAGGCCACACAGAGCTCCCTAGCAACGTCCACCATGTGAGGACACTGTGAGAACTTGGCAGTCTGCAGCCCAGGAGAGGGCTTTCACAAGAACCCTACAATGTGGGCACCGTAATCTTGAATTTCCAGCCTCCAGACTGTGAGAAACAAATGTTTGTTGTTTATAAGTCAAAAGAAACAACAACAAAAAAACTGGTGCTTTTTTTTTTTTAAATCTGTCTTTTCTCTTGCTAACCTTTATATATATATATATATATATATATATATATATATTTTTTTTTTTTTTTTTTTTTTTTTTTTTGGCTGCCTTCAGTCTTCTTTGCTGTGTGTGGGATTTCTCTAGTTGCATTGAGCTGAGGCTATTCTTCATTGCAGTGCTTCTCATTGTGGTGGCTTCTCTTGTTGCAGAGCATGGGCTCTAGGTGAGCTGGCTCAGTAGTTGTGGCTCATAGACTCAGTAGTTTTGGCTTGCGGGCTCTAGAGCGCAGGCTCAGTAGTTGTGGTGCATGGGCTTAGCTGCTCTGCGACATGTGGGATCTTCCCGGACCAGGGCTGGAACCAGTGTCCCCTGCATTGGCAGGCAGATTCTTAACCACTGTGCCACCAGGGAAGCCCAAACCGGTGTTTTCTGAGCGCTTCCTCTGTGCCAGGCACTGCATAGTCCTTTCTGCTGGTTACCTCATCTAACCCTCTTTTTACAAATGTGGGCAGTGAGGCTGAGAGAAGTTAAAAGGAAGGGTGGTGATGCCCACCAGGGCAGAGACAGCCACTAGGACTGGGAATCCATCACAGCTAAGGGGACACAGCCTGGAGAAGCAGCGGCACCCCGGCTGCCTGCGTCTGGTCTCAGCTCCAGGAGGATGTCCCGAGGAAGGGGAACTGATCACACCCCACAGCCACCTGGAGCTGTGGTTCCCCAATGTGGCTGGCTGAGTTGACTGCTACTTGTATACAAATATGTGTTCATGGAAGACCTCGGCCACCAGCAATCAGAGGACAGGGACCTGGTCTCCTCATCCCTGCCATAGCCAACCCCTGGTACTCAGAGTCTGGAGGGTGCCAGCACACAGTAGGTGCCAATTACCAAGGAGAAATTATTGCAAACTGGAAGGCACAGCCATGTCATTTACAAAGTGACCACAGCCCTCTGAGTCTGAGGAGAGCTTTTCGGGGGCCACCCTAGAGAGATGCACGAGGGGACATGTGTGAGGCTCTCTCCCTGGTGTCCAGAGCGCTCAGCAAGGGTGAGCTGTTGTTTTTGTCATCGTTGTTATGATTATTCTTCTGGAAGTCTGAAAGTCCACTAGAGTGATCAGATCTGTAACAGTCCTGGCCCTGGGCGGAGGTCCTGACTGCAGAGGAGCCCTCTGGCAGTGCTCCCCTCTTCTAGAGTCTTGTTCTGGGGGCTCCTGTATGTGCTTGAGCCCATCCCATGAGACCCTCCAGCCAAGCAGACTCCTCTTGTCTGCCTTTGTTATTTTCCTGAGGTCGAGTCGAAGAAAAACGCACCCCCCACCCAGAACCTAGACAGGACAGGGAGTCCTCTTCATTTCTTTCTGCCTGCAACTCGAAGAACTGTGTGTTTAAATATTTTCCAATATGATTTTTCCAGTAATAATGATTATAATCAAAGCAACATCAGCGTCCTGCTTGCTGCTTCGCTCACCAGAGTTTCGGTGTTTGCTGTCTGCACCAGATGACATCCGATTCTATTCTGCGTTGTTCCTGTTGTCCAATTATGTAAACAAATAATGTATTTCAACTTTAGAGTAAAAAAAGAGAAAAGAATGCGTCAACCATTGTTGTCCTTTGCTAGTCTTTGCAGTGAGTACCATGCATTTCTGTGTGAGGCGTCAATTCATTAGAGCATTCTACTAGTACTGCCAACGCAAAGTGCATTCTGAGTTTTTAAATGTTGTTTCCATTAAAATCAATCACTCCTTGCAATTAAGCCAATAGTCTCATCATTTTTGCTGTTATGAGCTAAAGCATCCTAAATATATTGACAGCTGTCTTCGATAGAATGACACAAACAAGGGGGGAGCAGGCCTAAGACTAAATGTCACCAAGGGGAGCGGGCAAGCTCCTCTTGCCGAAATATACCTCATTTTCATACCCCAGAAGGCATTTAGTACACTTTTTTTTTTTGCAATGGCAACATACAGTAATCAATGTTTTGCATATTACAATCAATAACACGCTTAAATGTTTAAGTTTCGCATTCTTTTGCAATAAATATTGATATATTACAAACTCTGTAAAAACTGTTCATTGGACTTTTTGTTTGCACTGTGTACTGTATCATTCAGCAAATAAGTGAGCTAAATATTGTTTGTTACAAAACAGATGTCAAATAAAATTATGCCATATGTGCTATTAAACACTTTTCTTATTTTTTTTTTTTCAGCAAAACCCAAGACTTAGTTTCAGAAGTGAATGTATTTGGCTTTTCAAGGATTTGAAGCATGAAAGCAACATCTTTGAAATATTTTTAAACCTGCTGGCTTTGTGTAATCCAGTTTTGTGAACTAATTCTGAATGTTATTATAGATTTAAAATTTAAAATTTAGATAAACAGAGGCATAGATATGTACACAGCAATCTAGGGGTTCAAATTAATCTAGAGCTGCCAAAGAGAGGGAAAATAAAGGAGATTCTGTGCAAAAAAATTAATTATAAATAAATATAAATGTCTATATATAGAGAGAGACAGGAAATTAGAAGAGTTCTTTTCTACTTGACTAGAGAAGGTAGAAAAGAAAACTTTCAAAATTGTCACCGCAGAGTAAAAGTGTGAGGCCTGTTTGGAGATATGGAGGTGATTCAGGAGGTGGCAGGTTCAGCCCAGCCCCCTGGGTGCTCGGAGGGGCTGGGGTGAGGGTGGAGGTGGCAGGAGCGTTCAGGGCAACCGCTAGCTCCCAGAGGGACTTGCAAGGCCAGGAAGGAAGTGGGGAAAGGGAGGGTGGAGTGTGCAAGGACATCATCAGTGGAGCTGTCCTGACCAGTGTCCCTGTCAGCAAGCTCTTTTGAATTCCCCTCATCCGGCCCAGCAGGGGTTTCCTCCACCCCAGCCCTGTCAGAAGCGTTTGCACTAGATGGATGGATCTCTCAGCCTGGGGAAGTGTGAAATGTGAAACAGAATGAGCAGAATGCAAGAAACATGTTGCTAAGAGCCACCAAGTGAAACAAAATCTGGAGTCCCTGGCATACTGGCATTGGCACCAGCGGCCCTGATACTTCCACCCACAGACAGAGGCGGGAAGCAGCAAGGCGCAAGAGCCGGCCAGCCTGTGGAGGCAGAGTCTAGGAGGTCCGTCGTGATCCCTGGTCACAGCTCTTCCGGCTCATCTTCAAAGGATGTCTCAGATTTCTGACATCAGCCTCCACCTTGAAGGGGTCTGACCAAAACACAACCGCCACCGGACAGCTGAGACCCCTTTCTACCTGGGAGGGCCTGTGTGATGCCCTGCTTCCTCCAGTATCCCCTGGGGCCTCAGAGACAGATGGCTTCTGCTTCTGACCAAGCCTGGAACATCCCCTTTCATCCCTGCACCCCTGCATCCCTGCATCAGACCGCTCCCATGGGCCAGGTGCCATGTAACACTCTCTAACCCAGCCCACAGAACAAGCCTCTTACCACCTGCTGAAACTGAGTGGGACACACATAGGCAACCTGCGCATGTGGAGGTCACCCTGACCAATGGGGGACAGTGCCAACAGGTAACCATGTCCCCATTTTGTCTCCCCAGGTGGACAGTTGAAAGTTGCATGTCATTCGACTCTTCAGAAGGTCCCTTGGGATCAAGCACAAGGTGGCATACTCAGTGTGGCATCCTTGTACTGGCTCCACCACCTTCCCCACCCCCACTCACTGGGTTATGTCCCCAGTAAGCTATCGGTGCACTCAGGCCATGGTCTTGGGCTCTGCATTCCAAGGGAAAACAGGATGAGACCCTCCCCATATCTAAGCCCTTCTGATTCGGGGCCCTGGTGTTTATTTTTGGTCCCTTCCCTAAGGTTAACATTTGGCAAGGGTCCATGCACCAAGCAAGTTCTTTAGAGAGCTGAGGGGTTAGCAGAGTTTTCTGGGACTGATAAATGTTTGAATGAGATGGCTTGTTTATTTAACTGATGGCTGCTGTCCCCTTTAGGTGTTCTTACTCCATTAAAAGGAATGTCCTTCAATTACTAATAAGTGACACCCTGCAATAGTAGCCCTGGGAGCAATGATTCCTGAGTCCAGACACTCCTTGGGGACCCAGAAGTGACCCCTGGCGGGCCTTGGAAGCCTTGCCTCACAGCACAGCCCCTCCCGCCTGGACTCTGGATGGTACTAAAATGGAACAAGTCTGCTTCCATCACCCTTTCCTTCATTTTTCAATCACAAGGGCCTTTTTGAGCTTGTGTGTGCCCAGCCCCAGTCCAACCTTGGAACTTCCACCTGGAAGATGACAGGCAAGAATCCAGATCCCCAAAGTTACAAAGGACCCAGGCGAGTGACAGACAGAGCTCCATCCTCAAACCTCAGACTCCAGAGCTGGAGTTGCACAGAGGACCAGGGAAAACCAAGGAAGCCCTGCTTTCTCCAGGAAATGGCAGGACCGGAACGTCCCCACATTCAAGGTCTGACCAGGCACATGGCAGACAGGTCAGCCCTGAGGGGAAGGCTGTGTGGGGGTCTCCCAGACCTCAGGGGCATCTCGCGGACCACATCTGTGAGCCCTCATCACAGCCGGCATCTCCCATGGGGCGTGGAGGGAAGTAGAACTCACACCCTGGTCTGCTCTTCTTGAGCTTTTTTTGGTCTGTTCATCACTTCTGGGGCTGGGGTCTTGCTCCCCTACACATGGGTCCTGCCCTCTCTACGGGACTGCAGAGGCAGAGTCCAGGAGGCAGGTGGCATCTGAGTCTCCCCAGACCCCCCCACCAGTGGCCATGACGTAGAGCTCTATAGGCACAGGGGAGTGACCAGAACCTGTCCCTACTTCATGGAGGATGGAGGGAACCACGAACACATCTTGAGAGGGGGAGGGAAGGCTTCTCAGAGGATGAAGAATTAGGCCGTGGTGGATGAGAGGGAACAGGAAGAAAGGGAGCAGCAGGAAGTGACAGCACACAGGCCCTGCCTGTCTTGCACCGCCTGCCTGCCTCCCCGTTGCACCCACACAAGTTTTGTCCTGAGAATCACCCCTCCCCGTGCTTGAGCTACGTGAAGGGATTTCTAACCCTTGCCGGCAAATGCACCTGAACTCAAACACCGAGTTTATCTGAAAGCAATGGGGCCATTAAATATTTTAAGCTGGGGGTGGGGGCGGTGAGGGTGGAGGTGTGGCTGTGGGGCTAATCAGATTTGCAGTGCAGAGACTTTATTCTTCAACTGCGTGGAAAGTGCTTTCAAAGGCGTTAAGGGTCTAGAAGCAGAAAGTCCAGTCGGAGGCTGTGGCTGCAGCCTGGAGAGAAGGAAGGGGACGGCAGGGGAGCTGGAATCTGCAGGACTGAGGAAGCAGAGTCAGAGGACTTGGTGAGAGGTGGTGCGGGCGGCGAGGGACGGGGAGGTGGTGAGGAAAGCTCCCAGGGTCCGGCTTGGCAGCTGGGTGAGTGGAGGAGCCCTCGCTGGCATGGAAGGGATTGCAGGAGGAGCCAGAATGGGACAGCCGTTGGTTAATTGAATCAGCGGGCTTTCTCCTAACTGTAGGCTCAGGACGGCTGAGACTGGGGATGGGGCTGGAGGCGGGAAACTGGTTTCTGGGTTGTTCTTTTGGTTGAGTTTCTTCTTTTGGTAGTGGACAGGTGAAACAAGAGAAAGAGAGTTTGGGAGCCTGGGGGAGGGAAGAAGTAAAGAAAATACCACAGAGGAGGGGGTGTAGAGGGCTTGGTCCACCAGAGGCAGCAGGAGTGCGGGGGAACACAGGGGCAGGCTACTCAAGCTAGAGGTGGGAGCAGGGAGCACAACAAGTGATTGGCAGCAGGTGAAAGGAAACCCACCTGGGTGTGACCTTAGTTTTAAACATTTCCCACTAGTACACTATTTTCCCACATGTAAACTATCCTGGGATTTGGGCCTCAGTGACCTTTACCTTATATGCTTAGAATACGGAGGACATCAAATTCCAACCATTAAACGAGGGGGTGTAATCCCAGATGCCTATGGGGGCCAAGCAAGTGACATAGATGAGAGACGGGGCCAAGGACAAGAAAGATCATGTGACCTTCAAGACAACTGCTGCTGCCCTCAGCCTCAGGGCCTGGGAGACTGTTGGGAGTGGTGGGGACTGCGGCAATCTCGACAGTGCTCATTTAAATGAGGC
Source organism: Tursiops truncatus (assembly GCF_011762595.2). NCBI lineage: Eukaryota > Metazoa > Chordata > Mammalia > Artiodactyla > Delphinidae > Tursiops > Tursiops truncatus. The sequence continues at coordinate 38,507,835 of NC_047052.1, read as the reverse complement.
ACTTAAACTATGAACCCAGTGTTCTTACCTCTTCTGATTCTTTTCAGAAAATATCTAGAAATCAAAACTTAAAAGCAAACATAAAAATAAAACAATTCCCAGCAGGTCAGAAAGAAAACTGTGGAGGGCTGGATTGAGCCTATAAGCCATGGATTTGTAACCTGTGCTTTCAATCAAGAATTCCTCTACATCCCAGCTCTCCAGCTGGCCCCGTGGATTCAGACCCTTGGAAGCTGGAGCCCAGTGGATTCATCGTCTGTGAGGATGGAGAAAAACAGGAAGGTAGAGGGGCTTCTCTGGGAGCTAACAAAGAAAGATTTCTGAGGGCAGATCTCAAAATGTTAATCAGATTCAAGAGACATAAAACATGACAATTTAATGGTGTTTGGTGGAAACTGAAAATTCTTTAAGGTTCTAACTATCCTACATTGAATTCTAATACTTTTTTAATTATTAGATATAAAATGCTTATAATTTTAGGGGGAAATTAGACTTGGTAATTTATATTTCTTGTTTATACAGTACAATTTACTGATGAAAAAATGTGCTAAACTTATTGATTCATGACCATAATTGTTTAATTATTTATCATTGCAGAATGGTATTAGCATTGCTAATAATGCAGATGTGCACAAAGGCTGAGGAGTCAGATGCAGCTCTTGTCTGGGGGGCACGGGGCTCGGGGAGAGTTGTTTCAGGCCAGAGGGCAGGCTGCCTGAGACATGAGGTTCCCGAGCCATGCCTGTCTCCATGAAAATGACCACAGAAGAATTCTCCATCTGGGTAGCAGTAGAACTGTGGGGCCACACATGGATCTTGCCCCTCTAGATTCAGAGCTTGGGCCTGGGGATCAATTCTCAGCCACTGTAAGTGTCCTTTACTCTGCCCACAGCCCAGCTGGTCTCATCCACTCACGCTGCATGGCCCAGCTGACTCTACAGGGTCCAGGAGAGCTCAGTGGGAGCCAGGATCACAGAGGCTGGAAGGGGTCAACAGAAGGTTCTAACATCCCCCCAGACGGGCTACACATCCATGTTCTTCACCATCACCTAAATCCAGAGGGGAAGTAAATCTTAAAAAAGTCAAAGGTGATGCAAGACTTCAACTCCCAGCCCTACTCTCAGAACTAGTAGATCATCTGAACAAACTTACCCATTTTACAGACAGGGAAACTGAGTCTTAAAAAGAGGGCACAGATGTTCCGAGTTATAGTCATCTGTAGCCTTCTGGAGAGAAGCTAGAGAAGTGGAGATGTCCAGAGGGCACGGAATTTGAGTGAGTCTGAATTTCAGAACAGAGGACTGGCCTGCAGACACAAGTGGGAGTTGTCAGCACAAATGTGCTGGGGTAGATTGAATTATTGGTCCCAATTCCTCACTGTCCCATGATAGACTCATCCATCCACATTCTTGCCACAGCTCACTATGGGTCAAACATGCTTCCTGGGCCCCTGTCCTTGGGGTCCACCCAAAGACCACCAAACAGGTGGTAAAATACACAATGGAAGAGGAAACTTGAGGTGTTTGTGTGCAGGTGGTCTCGCTGGCTTGAGCTTCGGCTTCTGCCTCCAGAAGATCATGCCTGTGTCGCTGGGCCCCAGAATGAGGCAGAACTACTCCAGCCAACCACAGAGGCACAGGTGAGAAATGCATGCTCACTGCTGTCTGACACTGTGTTATTTGTGTTTGTTACGTGGCACTAGTTAACTGACAAGGTGAGCTTTCAAGCCGTGGGATTAGGTAAGATCACCCAGGGAGGGAGAGGAGTGGAAAAGAAAGCCAAGGAATAAACCTGACCAACTCAGCATTTAGAGTAGAGGACATCCAAGAGCCACTAGGCAGAAAGACAAACAAAAAACATGACAGTGGGTAGTGGAGGCCAAGAAAGGCCAAGAAAGATTTCAAATAGGAAACCTACACAGTGCATGTTGCTAAGAGGTCAACTAACATGAGAGCAGGGAGGCCTATTGGATTTGTGCCCATCAAGATCAGTATAGGGTGGAATCCAGTGATGAAGGCTGGGCTTCAGAAGCCAAATAATGAGCAACTGGTGACAAGACAATAGGTCCAGGGAGCTCAGACACCCATCAGCAGAGGGTGGACAAAAGGGTTTGGAACTTCTAAGGTGTCCACGTCCAGTGGCCCAGCAGTTGATAGGCAGAGCAGACAGGATAAGCTCCTTGTTGCAGACAAGTAATTGAAGGGCAGAGGGGATGAAGCAAAGCCTAGACCTGCTGTGGAGGAGAAGCAAGCGGCTGCACAGAGCAACATCTGGGCCGGCCCAAGGAGCCTCGTGGCCCTGGGGTCCTGTCCTTCCCCTGCGTGCCCAGACTGCCCACTCGGAGTGCTCTGCCTCTGCAGGTCTCTGATGCCTCCCATCTAGCTTAGCACAGGCCGCTGGAGGGCAGGTTCTGCCACTCATCCTCCCATGAGTTTGGCCCATGGATGGAAGGAATGCTGGCCACGCTGGCTGCCATTTGGGCCTGGATTTAAAATTCCTAAGTACCCAGCTGTGGCCCTGAAAGCCACTGCCATGGAGAGGTTCCTAAGCCCCCAGGCTTTAATGGTTGTAGCAGAAAAACTCTTCGTTTGGCCTGAAGCCCCCTCCCAAGGTGAGTGAGAAGCTCATGTATCAGAATGAATTGTTAAAAAGAAAAAGAACGTAACTGACACACTGAATTTTTGTTGTGTTTGTTTTGGTGGTCTGGAGGGTTCTGCTGGGGCTACTCACGGTCATCTCTTTTCCCTTCCCCACAATGAAAAGGCAAGGCAACCCTGGGCATCTGAAGTGCATCACTGCCCCCAAACCCTCCAGCCTGGGAGTTTCAAACCCACTGAAGTGGATGAGGGGAGGCCCCCAGAGGGCACGGAGAGGGGATGGCGCAGTGCTGGGGCTGTGAATGCAGACATGGACACAGCCCGCCTGCCCAGAAGAGAGAGGCTTGACTTCCCCAAGCCTGAGGAAAGGGTGCCATTTAGCCAAGTGGCCATAGGAACAGGCCAACCACACAAGCCCACGTCTCTCCCTGGTTTCCCAGTGCCTTCCGGTGCTGACCTTGTGCCTGGTCTGGGACAAGAGAAAAGGGCCCTTGGTCATGTCCACACAGTCCCTGCCAGCTGGGGTCCAGAGTCTCCGTCTGACTTGGAGGAAGTAAAGAAGGATGACTGCCTCTCCCCTCCAGAAGCTGCTGAGCAAACCTGTGCCCAAACACGCCTCCCTCCAGGGTGGGGAGGGGTATCTCCCCATCATGTGGCTCCAAGAGAGGGAGGCCGGTGGACAGCAGGCGCCCTGGCGCCCTGTTCTCAGTCCCTGAGGCTTCCCTCAGCCTCCCTCTAAGGCTGGTTGCCACTCTCTGGAGGCACGACCCCCCGCTGCCCCACTCTGTGGAGCTTGCTCTGAGCCCTGGCTTCCCTGGAAGCAGTGTCAGTTCATGACTTGTGCATTTCCAACAGCTTCGCCGCTTGGTTTGGGCCAGAACTTTTATTCCCCTCAACACACGTGTTTGTCTCTGAATCAGTGAGCTCCCTGTTTATACAGAGCTTGCCACTTTGCTGTCTCTGATGCTCACTAGAGGCCATGTGAGCTAGAGTTCAAAGCCTGAATTTGGGGCTCAAACCCCAGCTTTGCCACTTACCAGCACATGTGATCTTGGCCATTCATTTGCCCTTCCTAGGCCTCAGTTTTCTCATCTGTGAAATGGAAATCGTAATTCCCATCACATAGAGTGTTGTGAGAATTTGACAGGATAAGATGTGTAGAGTACCCAAGGGCGGTGCTGAAGGGCTGAGGCAGGAGGGTGATGAGATGGAAGAACAGAACGCAGGGAGACAGAGATGAGGCACATTGCTGGCACCCTGGGAGGGGTGGTGGGGCCTGGACCGAGAGCACACGGAGACACACAGGCAACCCCTCTGCACACAGACAAGCACTCATGTGTGTGCACACACTCACTCATCAGAGTGCACGCAGCCAGGACACACAAACCTGCTCGAATAGGCTTATGTGCACACGTCTACACACACAGATACACACGTCCTCGCCTACGTACATATACACACATGAAATAATATCAAACAACCTTTACGAGTGCTGCTATTGCAAAGCGCCCTTCCAAGCACGCTCCACATCTTCACTCCTTTCACAGCGAAGCCCTGTGAGGTAGGGGCCTCATGATCCCCATTTCACATGGGAGTAAACTAAGCCTGGCTCTGAGGCTCCTGCCTGCTACCCCAGGGACCAGGGCTCAGGCCTCGCTTACACCTGGGAGCTGCAGCTGGAGATGATAGAAAAGAAGGATTGCAGCTCAACAGGAAGCAAAATGCCCTTCTGATTAGAAATGCCCCAGCTGGTCCCTGCCTTGGGGTGAAAGGCCAGGCCCTGAGAAACTCCCACAGAGCCCGACAACTCATGGAGGCCCAGCCCGTCTGCAGCAGCCTCTGGCAGCCAGTTGCCTCTAACAGTGGCAAGGCTGTGACCAACGGCCAAGCCCCCAACCAGACACCCAGACGTAACGCCCACTTGCTGGCAAAGGGCCCCAGGGCTGCCTCCATTCCCTTGCAGGAGGCCTAGGGAGAGGGTGTGTACAGTGTGGCGAGTACAGGAGAGAGTGCCTTGAAAGGCAGAGGCTGAGGTCCTCCTGTGCCATGGGGTTCCCTGTCCCTGGTGCTGATTCAGGAGACACCCCCCCCCCCCCCACCAACCGCCTGGCACCTCTCACCCAGCCCTGTGCTGCCTGGCCCACTCTGTCCCCTAAGCGCCACTTTTCAGGAGATCAGGCCTGGCTATGCCACCAGCTCCATCATGCACACATTCCCAAAATATTTGCTGAGTGTCCACTATGTGGTGGGCACAGAGCCACTTGATCCCTGGGCAGGAGCCTTTCACACACTCCTTGGTGAGAGTCAGGTTGGGAGAGCAATGCCTCCGTTCTCCAGATAAGGCACTGAGCGAGGCCCAGGAAGAGTGCTGATCTTGCCTTGGGTCCCATGGGGTAGGCAGCTCTCAGCAACCCCCAGGCCTAGGGCCCAGGCAAGGGTTGTGCTTTTTCAATGGAATGTGCCTCTCACCGTGGTCCAGCGAGAACACGGGGCCAGACCTGCAGCACACAGCAGAGCCCAGGCCGCGGGGAGCTGGGTCCAGCCAGGCTGCGTCCTCACTCCGAGTGCATGCTGGAACTCCGTGGCTAATGATGCTCAGCCATTCCCAGGACTCTGGTGAACACCCCTCCTCTCCGAGGTTAACAGGATAAAGGCTGGGTAAAGAAACTACTCATTTTCCCTGCTCGCAAAGAAGCAATTATGCGACTTTCTAACGTGGTTTCAAATATATTTTGCAAACTAGGACTCAGACAAATATTAATGGCAGCAAATTACAGTACTTAGCAGAATTATCACCTAGCAAAGAGGCGCTTTTAATCTATAAAAAATATCAACAAAAGATGTAAATATGAACCCCTCAATGGGTGGTGTATCTTGAAGAAAATATACATCTAATCTCACAGTGTGCTACCTCTAATACCTGGGGAGAAGGTTAACAATTCTGAGACGTTCCCCATGGCTAGAGAATATATTTTGATGTAGATTTGTGGATATCAGAGACTTTAAATCTATTGTATAATCATAAGGCGGGAGGGAGGAGCCGGCCACCTATTTCTCTGTGATAGGAAGGCAGCCCTTGAGGGCTGTTTAAATAGTTCCACTTCCCTTCCTGAAGCTCCTGGCTCCTGGGGCTTCGCCAGGAACCGAAGGTCTCTCCCTGGGGGAGACAGCGCTGGCTGGGTCCTGGGTCCTGTCAGGGGCGGGGCTGAGCACTCAGTCCCATAGCCCCTCTTCAAGATGGGGAGACTGATGCAGGGCTGCTGATAATGGGGTAATGGAGCCTGTGAAAGGAAAACTATGTCAGTCTCACAATGTTGCTGGGGGTGTCCATGAAATGAGAGAGCCAAGAGTGTGACCTCAACTGTTGTAGGACGTGTATATGTGTGTGTGTGTGTGTGTGTGTGTGTGTGAGAGAGAGAGAGAGAGAGAGAGAGAGAGAGAGAGAGAGAGAAACAGAGAGTGAGGATTCCCTACGACACCATCACAGGATATCTGGGGCCCCTACAGTCACCCACTGACTTCCCAGGGGCCACACTCAGCAGCAGGGCCCTGACAGCCCTCCTGGGCCTCCCTCTCCCTTCCTGTGGCTGAGACAGACCTGGGGCAAATATCCAAATAACCCCAACCAGCAGCCACAATCAAGGTAGAAGAATGGTCCTTGGAGGCTGTGAGGGAACAATGATCTAATCATGTTAACAGATGCCAATCCCCCATGTTATCCCTCGGACTCTGGGCCTCAAGCCAGAACTCAAGGTCTAGAGCAAACCCTTTCCCTTCAGTTCTCAGGGCAGGGCCCAGGGCCCCCATGGGCTCTAAACTGGGGCTCAGCTGTAGTCTTAAAGGACCAGTGAGGAGAGACGTGTCATTTGGGTTTCACTATCTCCTAAACTTGTCCCCTAGATTTTTTCATACTCTCTTCTGTACGTCCCCATAAGGAAAGTTAAGCTGGACTTGAGTTTCATTGATTGCTATGAACTGTTGAAACCTAATCCCCAATGTGATGGTATTTGAAGGTGAGGCCTTTGGGAGGTGATTAGGTCATGAGGGTAGAGCCTCTCTTTCCTACATGTGAGGATACAGCCAGAAGGTGCTGGTCTGCAAACCAGGAAGAGCATTAGTGGTACCTTGATCTTGGACTACCAGTCTCCAGAATGGTGAGAAATTTCTGTTGTCTAAGCCACCCAGTCTATGGTATTTGTTATGGTAGCCTGAGCAGACTAAGACAGTGATTCATATTACCAGTACATATTATATATTATATAATATTATATATTATATATATAACACTGGATAGTAGATTTATGTTCACACATCACCAAAACCCCTCATTTCTTTATTCATTATTTCTTACTGTTCCTTTCCACTAGGGAGCCTGACTCACCATCCACTACGGCCAGCCCACTTTCCCTCACACACACACACACACACACACACACACACACTCCACACACACACCTTCACCAGTAACACCCCAAGGTCTCCCCTAACAGCCCCTTCTTCAAGGAGCCTTCCCACCAGCCCCTGCCGATCCCCACCCTCCCCTCCATTATTCATTCACATTTTCCTAGGCATTCTCTCTCCTCTTGGAATTCACCACATAAATATTACATTTATCTATGTGTTTCTTAAAAATTAGTGTCTGGTTCCCACCCCTCTCCCTGGAGACAGAAAGCACTAAGAGGGCAGGGACCTGGGCTTTTGTTTGTCGCTTTTTGTGATTCCATTTTGGCTCACTGGCATCTCTCCAGACCCTGATATCCATATTTTTTGATGAGTGAGTGAGTTTGGATACACCCCATGGTGGCTGGCCCTTTCCTTCTCCTGGTTGATAACAGCATCACTAAGGAAACTGCTTCTCTAGGGCTCTCATGTGGAAGCCATGCCCAGAAGTGTTTTTGGAGCCTGTGTCTCCATCTGTTTAGATATCATTCTCACGTTCTGCCCATAGGTGGAGAGAACTTGCCAGCAAAACCCCTATCTGTACACACCTGGGCTCTCAGCCTGCCCTGCAGTTCCCGTAAGCCATCCGCAGGGCCTCCCATCCTTACCTATCATATTCCCAGCATGCCCTGGGCTTCCCACAAACCATCAGCAGGGCCTCCCACTCTTACCCACCCACATTCCCAGCATGCTTTGGGGTAACCACAGCCATTTCCATCCATGACCTGGGGTCAAAGCCACTTCTGGGGTTACCGCTGCTTATCTCCAAAAGGAGTTGGGGCGTTTGTAATTCAGCTGAGGCTAGCTCATAAAACCACATTAAAAGACAGCTACTTAAACAATTATGACTCTGTTTATTGTTTTTCTTTAAAAAGGAAGTTATTCTTCATAGTTAATTTGTTCTGCAACCCATGAGATTTATCTGGCTTGGTTAGCTCTCTCGGCCGCCACCACTTGTTATCTACAACAACTTTTATTCATTTACTTCACTACCTTCAGTGAGCTGTCTGCAGGAGGCTGGGCCAGGAGGGAAGGAGGCTCAACAGCTACAGTGCGGAATGGGGGAGGGGGAGGTTATACCTCTGGCTTCTGGGTGGGGGAAGGGAACTGTGACTGGGGGCTCGATGGGAAATTTCTGTCACTTGTATGAAAACTGGGCCTTTTTACTTGCCGTTTGGAGCTGCAGCTGCAGAGTAAATGCTTTTTGTGAGGACACCAATCTATTGTGCACTGAACGGGCTTCAGTTCCTGACCCTGTGGGACCTTAGGCAAGTCACTTAACCTCTCAGTGCCGCAGCCCCCTAGCCGTAAACTGCACATGTCAGGCCCATCCCCACCTCTCTCACCACCTATTTCCAGAATTAATTGGATAATGCTCACATAGTGCTTTGAGCTTCCCAGAAAGAGGGGCACCTGAAACACAGGACAATTATTCTAATTATAACTGCCTCAGACCTGTGTACATAATTTTGCCTTTTAATGTTATCTCTGTACATAATGGTTGAAGAGGAAAGTCCACTTTTCCCAAAGGGAATGGTTTTAAGAAGCTCCATTTTCAAAAAAGAACGGAGCTTATAAAATAGAAGCACGTTCACTCCTGCCGGCGCTTGTAAAACTTCCCTCCAGCCAGTCCCCGCAGACAGCCTCTGAGGTCTTCAGCCATGATTGGCGGGAGCAGCCAGACAGGGAAACGTGGCTCCTTCCCCAGGGACTCAGGCCACCGGAAGGGCATCGTGATGAAGGTGGCCACTCCCTCTTTGGTCTCTAAAATGGGTTGGTGTGGGGTCCTCTGGGCACACAGTGGGGTGGGCCAGCTCATCGTAGAACCAGCTCTGTGCTCCAGCTTGGTCAGGCCAGCCACGGTCCACTTGCCTAATTCATGGCTAGGCCTGCGCTGCTGTGTCTGCACTGCTCCTTCAACACACAGCTTGAAGTTCAGGGCTGCATGCAGAGCCAGTTAGAATTGAGCCAGCTAACCATGTTGGTGTACACAGACAAGAGGCAGAGGAGGTACAGAGAGAAGTGAGGGGTGAAGCTGGGCGGGCCCGGGAGAGGGCTAGAGAGAAGCTGCAGAGGAAGATCTGGTTCCCCTGGGGCTCGTGGTACCCATGCCCCTTATTCTTCCCATTCTCCGAGCTCCTTCAGTAAGCCCCTGTGACTAGAACTGATGAAGCACACTCTGAGCCTGGCAACACAGCTTCCCTCCCAAAGTTGCTCCCTGGGTCGAGCCATGGCTAGATGCTATAGAGACAGGGCTGTACCACTCGGGGGATTGCTCGGAAACCGGACCTTCCCCCACATCTCAGGACCAGCAACAGCAGCAGAAACCCACCATTCACCAGTGGCAGACTCTGTCCTGGACACAGACACACATTGCTTCATCTAAACTCACAGGGGCCAGATGAGGGGGTGCTAGCATCACCCCAGGGAAGAAATCAAAACTGCCAGAGTTGAACTTGTTCACAGGGCCGAATAGTAGGGAACCCCGGGATTTGAACTAGTTCTCTCTGACTCCTGACCTCAAGCTCTTGCCACCCGCTCTACTGCATCTCAAGATCCTGCACCCCCTCCCTGATGCCTGCCACCCCAAGGGCACAAAGGGTAGACTCTGAGGCAGCAGGTAGCCCAGCCCCCACCTGGTGACCCCCATCCCTGGGACAAGCTAAGGTCTCTCCAAGCCTTGGCTCTTCCGTGAGCCAGCTGCTAGGTTTTGGCCAAGGTATCTACCTGGTCTGGGCTTCCTCAGCTGTAAAATAGGAATAATAATATTTCTTAGCAGAACTTTTGTGGAAATCAAATAAAAGAACATAAAGAGCTTTGTCAGCTCAGAACTTCTACATGAACGTGAGCTCTTCATCCTTGTGCCTCCTGACTCCACTGACGGTCTCCAGTCTCCTTTGTAGGAAGCCAACAGACGGATGTTGCCAGCGTGGCCCTCAGATCCGGAATTCCCAGGGACTGAGGCGGGAATCGTGATGGGGCCTTGCCCTGCATGGCTCCCTGTCTGAACTCGTCTCATTCTCATGAAGTCAAGCCCTGGATCTTCAGGGAGTCTCACCCAGGAATGTCAGGAGAGGGGTCTCAGGACAGGAATCTACAGCAGGGCTAGCCTTATTGAATTGGAGGTGATGGTGTGATCCATATAACCAGGTGCTGTCACCTGGGGCTCCTCCCAGGAAGTCCCCAAGTCAGTGTGTCCCTTTGGGGAGCAAGGCACAGATGAGAGCCCCCAAGGGCATTTCTGCACACCACATCTCTGATTGGCTGTGGCTGAGACCCATCCCATCCAAAGGTCTGGAAGAACCACATTTAGTTCAAGCTAGAGAGTGAGTTTGATGAACCAAGAAAGCATCTGTCAAGCTACCCGCCAGCCTTCGCTGACGGCCAAGCCATATGCTCAATGCCGGGAGGACCAAGGTGGGACACAGAGAGAGGGAATGTGAGGGTCCAACCTTGGGAAGCCCTGAGTCTGCAGGGGAGGCTAAGAGGAATCCTCGCCTTACTCGGGCCCAGGAGAGGCTGAGATTGCTGCGCAGGGAGGAGGGGCAGGAGAGTGATAAGCTGGAAGAAGGAAGGACTGGTTAGAAGCAGAGAGGCTACCTCTGCCTGCCAGGCCAGCTCGTGCAGGTCCAGGAGTACAGGGGATGGGTGTCGGCGCACCGTGTGGCAGGATGGACAGGCTTGTTTGGCTGTCCTGGGATCATGGACAAGTCACTAACCTTCAGGGCACTGTCACTTCCTAAGCGATAAAACAGCATCAGAGGACTGTGGGGAGGAAGCATATCATCATTATGCTGGTTTTTAGGACTGGCAACTAATAATGATTACTAACTGCACAGAGATGAGTGCTTTATAGGAATTATCTAAGTTTAGCTTCCCCCAAATCTTATGAGACGTACTATTCCCATTTTAGAGAAGGAGGAATTGACACATAGCAAGATGGTGTAATTTGACCAAGACAAGTTAATGCTGGGTCTGGATTTGAACCCCAAGCCTTTCTACTTAATCAGGCCCTTAGCCCAGAACCAAGCTCATGGCTGGGTGACCATGTGAATCAGCACTGGCTGGAGGAATAGAACGTAAACCACACAGGCAATCTTTAATTCTCTGGTAGCCAAATAAAAGAATCGAGTGAAATTAATTTTAATAATGTATTTTATTTAATCCAACATATCCAAAAGATTATTTAACATGTATTCAGTGTGAAAAATATTGAGCTATTTTACATTCTTTTTCTCCTACTAAATCGTTAAGATCTGGTGTGAATTTACACTTCCAGCCACTATTCAAGCACTCAAAAGCCAAATGTGGCACCTGATGGACAGCACAGGTAGAAGTTACCCTTCAAAGCAACACTCTTGGAGGGGAAAGGAGGTGTCATTAACAATTAAGAGGAGGCAGTGCTTCCCTGGTGGCGCAGTGGTTGAGAGTCCGCCTGCTGATGCAGGGGACGCGGGTTCGTGCCCCAGTCCGGGAAGATCCCACATGCCGCGGAGCAGCTAGGCCCGTGAGCCATGGCCTCTGAGCCTCCGCGTCCGGAGCCTGTGCTCCGCAACGGGAGAGGCCACAACAGTGAGAGGCCCGTGTACTGCAATAATAATAATAATAATAATAATTACGAGGAGGCAGCAGGCATAAACCCAGACACCCCAAAAAACCAGTCCCGGTGGATGCTTGGGAAAGGCAGGTCCCCACCTCTGCAGCCTGAAGCCTCCCAGGGCCTGCGCTCCCTCCCACCTGCACCATCTCTCCTCCCTTCCTCTGCCTTAGTAATCTTTTCAATGAGCCTGTCAGTGCCTTTGTTAGTCCACTCTATTTTATACGTGTCTGCCCTTATCCTTACTACTTCCTTTCTTGCTTCCTTGGGTTTGTTCTTTTTCCAATCTCTAGAGTTGAATTTGTAGCTCATGTGCTGTCAACCTTTCTTGTTTCCTGATAAATATATTTAAAAGACATAAATTTCTCTCGATGTACTGCTTTCTCTGTGTCTCACACATGACATGTAGCATCCTCAAGATCAATCCATTCTAGGTTCTCCTAATTTATTATTTGTTTTAAATATGTTATTTAGCTTCCAAACACATAAGAATTCTTAGCTATCCTTTTGCTTTTAATTTCTAGTATTATTCCACGGTGACTAGAGCACATCATATATACCTTAATGAACCCTTGGAATATATGGTGACTTCTTTTATGGCCTATCACATGGCTTATTTTTGTAACTCTTCTGCTGTTGGGCCATTCCCTTCTCCTAAGAAGCCATTCACTGCCAGGTACAGCTTCTTGAAAGCACCAGTTAATTCATGGCATCCCTTGTCCGAACCCATCCTTAGCTACAAGCCAGGCCTCGCAAGTCCCCCAAGTCTGAGGTTGGCCTCAAGATCTCCCCATGACCCAGCCCCTCCAGCTTCAGGCACCACTTCCACACTCCCTGCCCTCCACCTTCCTGCTCTAAGGGTTCAGCCATGGCTGTCACTCTCCTGGGTCTGCAACAAAGAAACCCCAGGTCAAGAAGGAGCCACAGAAGGAGTCCCACTGGGCAGACAGCTGGGACAGGGAGGGCAATTTCCTGGGCATCCAGCGAGCCATCAGTCGAAGTAAACAACAACGGGAATAATAACAGCTCCCTCTTAATGAGGACAATGTAAGACAAGGAGCTGAGAGCTTTACATGAATGTATTACCTCATTTAATCCTAACAACCTCAACAGTATCCATAACCTTTATGTTACAGCTGAGAAAACAGGGGCCACAAAGGAGGGGTCACTTGCCCAAGGCTCGGTCTGGCTACAAAGCTGGAGAACTAGGCTACCCCACTGAGAACAAGAAAGGAAAATCAGGATAGGAAGGCAAAAGGGATTTTCCCAGGCCCCAGAGGCAGTCAGTGGGGCCTTGGGGTCAACCAGTCATCCAGGGTCTGCTCATCACCTCCAAGAGAACCACGGGCAGAACCCAGAAAGCCTCACTGCCACGAAAGCGAGAACCGCCTCCCCAGGGACAAGGGGCCCACGAAGCTGGCAACCCCAGAAAGAGGTCGGACCCATTTTTATGTGGTCAAGACAGAGTTCCCATCACCTCAGAACACCTCATAGTGACCCCCACAGTCGGGGGACCTGGAAGGGAACAGATGGCAAGGGGCACTTGCGATTTGCTCCTGGACTTGTTTCCCTCCGTCGGGTGCCAGAGGGAGCCCAGAGCATGTGGAAAATTTACCGACAGGCGGGTAGACCCTGACTCCAGCCTCACAAATACAGCCCAGATAAAGCCATACACAGGCTCCGCCATGGTCCAGACACCTCGTTCCTATTTCTTCTTCCTCCCAGAGCCAAGCCCGCCAAAGGTCATGTACAAGATAGAATTTGACACAATAAGACTCCACTCCCATGTTAATGCCTCTCAGATCGGGCCTGCAAAAAGTGAAATAATAAATTTAGGAAAACAAGCAGAATGACCTGTCTGGTTGGTTGGTTTTTCTAGATACCATCTACATATTTTAGAAACGTACAACCTTCTAATAGAAATGAATAAACTACTCAACCGTAAAGTTGCTATAGAAGATATGCTTGTTCTGATTCGAAAGGGCATCTGCTATCTGCAATATTGATAATACTTTTCAAATTTCATCTGCTTTTGTTTGCATTCTGTGTCGTCTGTTTAAACACACTGGGAATAATAATGAATCCCTGCATTATCTCTACTTTTTCAAGGCCGAACATATAACTTTATCACAAAAATAATTAAAATTCTTTGGCACTCTTGTATCTTTTCCATTAAACGTTATCAACCAGTGACAATAAACTAACATGAGCCCAAGGCTGGCCATGGGCTGCCTTTACAAAGAATGCATTTGTCCCCGGGCAAGAGACATGAATTTTCAGTTTACAGGGTCAGACAATCCTGAAGTTTTTTACAGAAGGAGACCACAAATCTATACCTCCTGTCCCCTGACGGGGGCTGGCGGTGGGCACGGGGCGCCCCATAAATTCTCAGGCAAGAATACACTTTAACAGGCAAAAAACCTTGGCAGCTCAGTAATTCTGAGCTGCAAATTTAAATATTTTACATATCATTAGACATTAAAAACAAAGATTTATGCGGCTCGTCTCTGCGGAGTGAGGACCCTGTTGACTTCACCCACAGCCGTGAATCTGCGTGAGCTTCATTAGCTGAGCGTCTTCAGCGAAGGAAGCGCTTCAAGTGGAGGCTGCCTCTAAATCACAGCTTTTATTTTCCCGCCATCAGGAGGCACTTGAGGAGACCCCTCCGCTGAGCAAGGCCTCCACCAGCACCCTGGCCTGCAATGCAGTGACCGTAGGCGGGACCCAGCCTCCCTACCTGGCCAGGCCCAGCAGGCAGGAGCCCCTGCTCTACAGCCTCGGGCCCAGGGGCTCCCTGCCGGGATGCACTGTGCAGGGAGGCTGGGCTGGGGGCCTGCTGGGTACTTCTCAGAGGCCGGTTAACACACACCCCTGGGCCCTTGGTTGACAGCCTCAGATGAGGAAGAGAAGGAGAGGGACGGGGAGAGGGAGACAGAAGAGGCAGAACTTCCCACGGCCACAGGCTGTGCTCCTCAATGGCCTGGCCCACAGCGTCCCACTGCACAGCTGTGCCCAGGAGTCCCTCCTTGATATACCCACACTTGTCTCAAAAGCCTTCCTACACTTCAAGCTGTTCACAGCCCTCACTAGGTAGGAAGACCCTCAGCTCCCAGAGGCCTCCAGCCCATTCCCTCTGGTACCGTCGCTCAGGATTCTCCCAGCCTCCTCTCCCCACCCAACCCAGAGGCTCCTGGGCTTCAGCTTTCCTTCCCCCTCAGCCCAGGAGGACCCTCCCCAGTGTCCTCAGTCTATGCTTTCCCAGTGTTTTGTGCTCCGGCAGGGGTCCCTCACTGGCCTTATTAGCTGTGTCTTTTACTTTCTATGCGTCTGATGCTTTGACATCTGGGACCGTGCTGACCCTGGAAGCACTGCCCCTTCCAGGGCCACCTCTACCATCCCTAGAATAGAAAACGACTATGCAAGCTAACCAAGCCAGAGCCCACACCCCCAACCTCATCCTTTATCTGGGCCACTATCCCCCTGCCCTTATCACCCAGGCAACTAGGGACAGCCTCTACTCCCCAGAACCCACCGAAATTATTCAAACTAGCCAATCCCAAGCCTGCTTACCCTGCCTTGCCTGTTCCTTCCTGTGGAAACCATAGTAAAGGCTCCTGCCCACATTCTTCCCTCACCCCCTCTGCCTCCTGACCGACACTTGTGTTCCCCCATGTGGCCCTGTGCAGTGTGATGTGCCCCTTCCTCTTGAGAACTGTGATAAACTACTGTTTCAATGACAATCATCTCCTGATCTGTTGGCCTTATCATACCTCAAATTTTCTATTAATACACTATATCTTAAAACAGAGCATACAGCGGGTGGACACGAGTATTTATACTAAAGCATTTAATATGTTTGAAAAAGCATTTAAATGTTTGATGGAGCATGAGCTGTCTGGATGCCGCAGCCCCACCCCCACCCCCACCCCCCCCCACCCCCCACCCCCACCCCACCCCCCCCACCCCCCACCCCCACCCCACCCCCCCACCCCACCCCCCGCTTCCTCTTTTATCATGTGCATATGCTCCTTCCGGAGCCGAAGGCTCATGAGTTGGGATCCCGGCCGGTAGGCTGGCTCTTTTGGTGGCCGAAGTGTGAGGAGGAGGGAATGATGCACCCTTTGGGGATGGTGGGGAGCAATGTGCTCCCGGGGGGTTGGGCCCTGGTGGGCTTAGGACATGGAGGAAGAGTGGGTTCAGTTTGGTTTGGTCCTGGACAAAACAGCAGCACCACTGTGTGCCTCCAGCCCAGCTTCGTTCTGTGGAGTCTGTGTAGATCTCTTCAGACCTCAGCGGAACCCAGAAATACCAGCAGATCCCGCCCCGGCCTGAGACGTCATCTCACTCAACACCTTCCTCTTCCTCACGTGGGGAACCTGAGTCCCAGGGACGAGAAGGGATGGGCACAGAGGACCCAGCAGCTGTGTCCTTCTGGGTACACGTGGAGGATGCCACGTGTATCCTCCCACATGTGGTGGGACTCTCCACTGTCATGCCGTGTCCCACTAGCAGACAATAACAGAACAAAAAAGACACAAGTCCACAGAACAAAACACAGAGAATGGGAAGAGCTGCAATGGCAAAGAAGAGATTTTGACAGAAGTTTGAGAGATGGAGCAGTAACAACTGAGTGAGTGGGCCAGGGGGACTGGCAGATGTCCCTGCAGTGGGGGCCACTTGGGGACCGGAAGCACAGGTCTTTCTGGGTGTGGGGTGTGACAGAGAGTCGAATCAGTCAAGAGAACACCCCTGCCATGCCAGCAGAAAGTGAAGCTGGTTCTCTGGAGAAGCTGAACAGAGGCGGCAGATTTCATGATGAGAGCAAGGGGTACAAAGAAGCCTCACAGGGCACGGTGAGCCCCAGGACTCCAGACTGATGGCTGTGCTCATCTACCCACTTCCTTGCCCACAAGAGATGGCAGGGTTTTTCATACCACTGAGACCTGTGGCAAGTCCTAGTTGCCCACAGAGAGGCCCCAGCTGGCCAGCCTGCACACCAGCCTCCCAGGGAGAGTCCTTACTCCTTCACACCAAGATACACAGGGACAGCCAAGGGCCACCAGACATCTAAAGACAGTCTCCAGTGTGAGAGACAGTTGCCAGAAGAGGAACTTGGGAGAGACGGAAGCAACGCAGGAGCAGCAGAGATGCCTACAGAGCTCAGGAGTGTTTCTCTCACGTAATTGAAACTCTATGCCCACAGAACTGCGACTCCTCACTTCTGGTCCTGTCCCCCTCCACCCCCAGTAACCACCATTTCACCTTCTGCTTCCATGAGTTTGACTTCTTTTGATGCCTCATATAAGTGGGATCGTGCATTTGTCCTTCTATCATTGGCTTATTTCACTTAGCTTAATGTACGCTTAAAAATTTGTTAAGAGGGTAGGGTTCACGTTATGTGTTTTTCACCACAGTTTTCTAAAAGAGAGGAACTGCCCACAAAGTTGTCATTACTGCCTCAGAAAAGTAAGAAAGAACATGAGTCCATGAAATAGTAACCAGAGACTGACAAAAGGACATTCACTAAGGAAGGAAGGAAGGAAGGAAAGAAGGGAGGAAGGGTTTTTTAAAGAGTTTTTTAAAATTAGAAATATAAGGGCAAATTTTTAAAACATCAGGAGAATGGTTGGAAGTTAAAGAAAGGAAATCCCTCAGAAGTGGAACAGAAAGAAAAAAGATGAAAATGGGAGACAATAGATTGGAGGATGAGGTGGAATGGAAGCCTGACAAGTGTTCAGAAAGATGTGATGGAGAAAAACCAAGGCAGAACACTTTGAAAGAAGTGGAAGTGATCAGAGAAACAACTGGAATTGAAAGACATAAGTTTCTAGACAGAAAGAGCCCATCATTGCGGGATTTCAGAGTGGACAGATAAAGAAAGGATCTGAAAGCTGTCAGAGAACAAAACAGGCCACGTCTAAAAGACTGGGACTAGGAAAGGCCTCACTCAGGGTTCTCAAAAACCATCCTGCTACCAAGATGACCATGGGGCAATGCCTTGAACATTGGGACGGAAAATGCCTTCCACCTAGAAGTCTAGATCCAGCCAAATGGCCAGTTAAGAGGGAGGATGTACAGACTACAAACAGCAAAGTCTGAAAAAAACTATTTACCAGGCACCTTTACTCAGAAAGTTACTGGAGGGTGTGTTCCACCAAAACGAAGGGATAAACCAAGAAAAAGGAAGACAGTGTATGAGAAATAAGAGGGTTACAGTCACTTCCCAGGCTGATGTGGAAGGGAGACACCAGGAGAGCAGCTGAGCTCCATTCTAGAGAGCAACCAGCTGAGCCAAATGCTCCCTGTGAAGGGAGACTTCAAGGGGAAAAAAATGGAAATGTCAGACAGCCTGATATGTTGACAGTTGTGATAGGAGTTTACAGTTCTGGCGGGAAATTTGGGCTTAAATTACATTCTTTTTAAAACAGTAGAAACAGCAACAAACAAAAACACTTACAATTAGAACAGCTAAAAGAGTAGAAGATGGCTGCCCTGGGGAGCCAGAATGAGGGTGTGGAAGGGCAGGACAGAGACTATAAGTGAAAGTGTTTTTCACTTAGAAGCCATCTCATGTTTTAAATTATGCATGTATGCTTGCTACACACAAATTAAATGTATAAAAAGGAAGTTGTGTGTTAAGATAGCTCAAGGATAAATTCTCTTCAGAAGTGTGCCTCAGTGCTGGCAGAAGCAGGGTCCTACTCCTGCATCTCTGCAATACCTGGCATGGAGTTAACCAGGTCCAGATGGGGCCAAAACGTACAATCTTGGGAGAGAAATGAAGCATCATTTCAGGGCTGGACAGCCTGGTCTCAGATGCACCCTTCTCAGGTCCTCAGGAGATGGACACCTGGCTGGCCAAGGAGGTGAGGGCTCCCGAGACCTGGGAGAGGGCACAGCCCTGTGGCCTAGACTCTCCTTTGTACCCTCTCTGGGATGGGTTCACTGGGTCCCAGGCACCAAGGTGAGGATCCAATCTGGGCCCCTGCAGCCCCAGGGTCTCCGGAAACCTCTCTTCCTCAGGAGCCACAGGAAGGTAGGGTTGCTGGATGCTGCCCGAGGCCCTTACACACTGTCCTTCCCTCCCAGGAAGAGGGGCTTCTGGCTCCGCCGGAGCCAGAAATCCATACTGCTAATATGATGAGATTGTCCTCCCTCGGAGATGGATTTTTTTTCCAATACCCCAGCCAGAAAGCAGGCTGACTTCCTGTGTCAGCACATTCCCCCGTCCTCATGAGCCAAGCACACGCCGGCCTGGCCCCACAGGGAGCCAGGACCCCCAGCCCGTTCCAGTGGTGACAGCCATCCACCTCTGTGCACAGCCCCCTGCCAGTCCCAAAGGCTGCATCCTTCCTTCTCTCTTCCCCCAAGCGGTGGACACCACCGTTCCCACCACGCACAGGAAGGAAGGTCACGCTGAGGATGAGTGCTGGGGGGGCCAGAGAACCCAGGGCCCGCTCTCTCTACCGCACTGCAGGTGCCCTTCCTGGTACAGTGGCCTCAGCTGTCTCATGCTGTGGCCTTAACCCCCCCAACTCCTCCAGGCAGCGTGGCCAGGGCCTTAGGCTGGGAGAACCCAGAGGCGTGGGCCATCAGATTGGCCTTCTGGTGCCTGGAAGCTGCTGACATGCAGTGTCAGCCGAGAGCAACACCAGGAGCTCCCACTGCCCCTGGCACCGCCCCTCCTCACCTCCCTTCCCCCTACTAGGCAGACCTTCAGCCTTCTGGTTCCTCAGCTGTGTTCCTCCCGCTCTAGCCAGAATTACTAATTTTTGTGATCTTTGGGATTGAAACAAAAAGGATTTTTCTAATGGCATTCCCCTCTGGCCCTTGGCAGCAGAGGGGCCGAGGGAGGGGAGGGGGCTTGAAGACTTGGGACAAGGTTAGGAGCGGAAACCAGGCCGACGCAGGGCTTGCAAGCACACACACACGGCCCCGGGCCTGGCACTGCAGATCTCATTCAGTTGCTGGAGGAAGCCCCCCTTCCTTCCCCCAAGCCCCATGCCCAGGCACCTGTGCCCCAGAGGCCTGTGGGCATTTCCCACGTGCAAGGTGCCATCCTTCTTGTGCCCATGTGTGCATGGACCTCTGTCTGGCACTGCGGGGACTGTTGAAGGAGGCCTGACCCAGCCTCAGAGGAACCCACATTCTGACGGGAGGAGACAAGGAACATGGAGGGCATAGGCCAAGGTGGGCACAGGTGAGCAGGCTGGGCCTCAGGGTCTACAGAATGTGTGAGAGAGTGTGCATGTGTGTGTACGTATATGTGTGCATATGGGTGAATGTGAATATAATGTGAGTATGTGTGTTGTGTGTGTACATAAGTAGAGGTACTGTGAGCTAGTGGGAGCATGTGTGACTATGTCAGAGAGAGTGTGTGTGTGTGTGTGAGAGAGAGAGGGAGAGAGAGAAGGAGAATGTGGGAGCATCCCCCTCCCTGGCAGTGGCGTCCCATGCCACTGACGGTGTGATGTGACTGCCACACCTTGTTAACTCCTGAAGGCACACTTCTCATATTCAGCTACATGAATGGCATCTCTACTGTGTTCAGTGCACAGCCTGTGCAAAAGTATACCACAGCCCCACTCGGAGACCTAATATCACCACCACCCACTGAATATATAAGGTGAGGTCACACGAGGCCCAGGCAGCCCTCCTCAACACGCTTACAATCACAGTGCCAAGGCCAGCCCTTGGTTCCCTTTTAAAGAGACCGCAGGGGTCTTCCCAACAGCCTCAGTCTTGTACTTGAGATCTCTTCCACCCTGTTCCACCATCCCAGGGGCTGTCAGGACAGTGACTGCTTCCTTGCTCTGGGGGTAGGGCAGCCAGGGCGGGTGTGAGTGGGCCTCGGGTATGGAGCTGTGGGCTACAGGAAAGAGATTTCAGATCAGGGAATAGGGACAGAGGGTGGTGGCCAGTGTAGAGACTCGCTGTGCAACGTTCCCCCTCTGAGCCTCGGTGGAGGGGCTGGACTCCGGGGGGTCTGTCCTGAAGGCCCCCTCCCTACAGCTCTCCCGAAGGATCAGCGTCCCTTGGCTCCTACTGAGCAGAGTGGGAGCCAAGGATCGCTGGGTTTGGGGTCCTGCTGCTGCCCTGTGCCTCTCTCCGTGGCCTCTTCCAGAGTCTTCTCATCATTGACTTAACACTGTTGGCCGAGCACATCACCTTTAATAATGCTGTGAGGGCACTGACGGGGGCATGCCGGCCCCTAACACACCCAGGCCACACTCCTGGGTGAGGAGAACGTCAGTGGCTGGCAGGGCTGGGGGGCAGGAGCCCCACTCTGAGACCCCATACTCCCCTAACTCCAGAGCCTCCGTCTCATGTGTGGGCCAATCAAGATTCAAGTATTCATGTTCCTAGCTTCCTGGGACCCCAACCAGCCCCACAGTCCAGGTGGGGGTGAGGTGGGGGGTGGGTGCAGAGGAGAGGGGCCGGGATGTGGCAGCAGGAGGGCAACTGAGCAAGGAGCTGCTCAAAACCCGCCTGCCCGACTCTCCCCACCCTGCTCCCAGCTCACAAAGGGCCTGCCTCCCCTTCGCTTCCTATTCAACCATATCTCTCCATTGTCAATAAAAGCCATTTTTAAGGTCAACTATCTTCTTCCATCAACAGCCAACCCCACATAGCTCCGAAGGAATCAGCCCCAGCACCACATCGTGAAATAAAAATTAAATTGTAGTTGGGCTTTTAAATCAACTCAATTAAAATAAAGAGATTCTTGGCTTGATATAGGGAAATATTTGTATTTCCAATTCTATTTATTAATACATTGACATATGTGCTATTTTTTAAATGTAGCACTAAGTGCACTTTCTGTCAATGCCATAGATTTTTTAATAGACTGAGAAAATGCATTTCATTTCTTCTTATTTTCCTTCAATACATCATTTGGTTCTGCTTTTTTGCCTGCATGAAATTCATTTTCTAATGGAAATATTTGTTTTGTAAATCAAATATGTATTATGCACAAAATGCAAAGCACAAATTAAATTATGTTAATGAAATGAAAGAGATATGAAATGCATATTTCATGGACAAAACATAACCTCAGCAAACAACCATTTCTTGATAAAATCTTTAAACACAATCTCATTCTGTGACAGACATATTGTTAAAGTAGATAGCACCTCATTTAAATGGTTTCCTTTAATATTAGTGCTTAGTATATAATTGTAAATAACTTTTGGGATGAAAAACCAATAATGAAATACTGTCTTTAATAGTTTGCTATTGATGTCAGCATAAAACTTGTCGTAGTTGAATATTGGAAATTGGGAGTGCATAGAAATATTCTCAAAAGCTGTAAATGATTGCATATTTAAATAGAGCTGACTAAGGCAAAGATGTTATAGATATTAGTAATAGGCAGAAAATTATGCTGACCTAACATTATTTGACAAAACCCACTGTTTTAAATTATATATTGGTTACACTTAATGAATAACAGATTTTGTAGGTGTTGTTTCTCCAATCATAGTGCTGATGATATGATATGTCGGGGATTTCTTAGTCATCTTCTTGACAATAAACACAGCCTTGGCTCACGAAGGTCGAGCGAAAGGCCACTGGATGGCAGGTCAGTGCTCTCTGCTGGAGAAGTGCTCCCCAGGGAGGAGCCACCCAAGATGCGGATGGGGCCATAGAGACTGTTCCGTGCCCACCGGCAAACTGGCTGGCTTGATTGGACCCAGCCGGAGATGGGCCAGGCTCTCTTGGGTGGGACCTGTTGGAAGCTCCGGCCAGAAGTACAGCCTCACTGGGAATGCCAACACTGGGGAGTGACAGGGTCCTGGCTCCGAGTACAGAGAAGCCACCAAAGGACATTCATCTTCCCCCATGTCACCTTTATCACCACCACACGGAAGATGGGAAAGGACAGCTTATGTGTACAGAGGCCAGGCATGATCATGACCGGGACAGACTGGGCGAGAAAGGTGACCATGGCCACTTGGACTTCCTTGCTCCCTGCTGTGGGCGTGGACACACACACACTCACATGCACTCACAAGCACATGGTTACACTCACGCTCACACTCCTCTAGGCCACCTGGGTTGCCTACAGATGTTCAAAGGGCTTTTTGTGATTTGCAGCCATGAGCAGCAGTCAGGATCCCGTCGTCCTGCACTATCAGAGCCGCACGGGGCACTTGCTGGAGATCCCAGACCCTTTGTCCTCAGGGTCTGCTCAGAACACAGGGATGTCACGGGTGTGCGTGTGCGAGGCACATGCTTTGTGAGTGCCCTGTCATGTGTGCGCTCTCACGGCTGCATGTCTCGGGGTGCGGGGCAAGTGGGTGTGGCATGAGGAGGGCGGTGCAGGACAGAGAGGGAGTGAGGGAGTCACGGGAGGGAGGCCGGTGTGAGCAGCCAGCTCCTCGGGTTCTTGCCGGTGCTTCTGAAAAGGAAGCACTTAAGACTCGGGATTTCACAGAGGAGGGGGAAGAAGGAGAAAAGAAAAAAGAAGTCTTGAACTCCTCTGCCGTGATTTCCTAACACCATGCTTTCCTAGCCCCTTCTTCCCGAAACGTGAGCATCTGAACCCTAAGCCTGGAGCAGGGGCTGGACCCTCTCCCTGTTCTGCCCGTGCCCTGCTGTGTGGCTTTGGATAGGTCACTCCCCCTCTCTGTGTCCTCATTTGCCAACCTGGCAAAGGGCAGCCTCAGTGATAGCCAAGGTCCTTCCCAGTTCTGCAGTTGGAGATTTGAAGGCACCACACCTGCCCCAAGGCTTAAGCTTTACCCAGCATAGTGCACAAGGTATCAGACCCTCGGGGTCAACCGTGACATTACTGGGACGGCTGTGCTTCGGGGGCAAAGGGAAAGCCCTCTGTGACCCCCTGCAGCGCGTCCTGGGGCAGCTGCTCGCCCCGACAGCCAGTGTGTGTGGAGGACTGACTGGTCCTTCGCAGTGAACAGGGCGCCAGTTGCTGCCCGAAAGGCCCACAGTGGATGAACGGAGGAGACGCCCACTGCCAAGGCCTGTGCTCCCCAGCAGGGACACGCAGCTTCCAGCTGTCTCCAGGCCCTCCACAGCTGCCGCCTCTGCCCAAGCTGAGGGCTGCACCTGGAGTTCCACCCTGACCTCCTGACAGAGTCCCCACCTCACCAGACTCCCAACACCCACAGGGCCTGCAGAAATAAAAAGAACATGCCATCAGAACAGGCTGGGGTAAGTTGTTAGGGTCCTGTGCACACACCCAACCCTGGCGCCATCCGGGGCAAACAGGAAGAATCTAATGAACGCTGATCACTGTATTTCCAGCAGAGACAAGGGACGCAGCCATCCAACCCACAGCTACTCTTCGGGCACCTACAATGTGCCAGGCAACCTGCCCAGCGCAGGGAACCCATCAGGGTGCACAGCTGGGGGCAGAATCATCCCTCCCTCCGTGGAGTTCACAAGACAGTCACACTCCCCTGTATAATTGTGTGTGTGGTGACAAAGCCACAAAGGAAACACATACACATTAGTTTGTCAGCTGCCATAACAAAGTCCCACAGACCGGGAGCCCAGACAACAAAAACATGTTCTCCCCCAGCTCTGGGGGCCACAGGTCCACGGTCACGGTGTTAGCAGGCTGGTGAGGAAGGCTCTGTTCCGGCATCTCCCTTAGCTCCTGGGAATTTGCTGGTAATCTCTGACGTCCCTTGGCTCATGGACACATCACCACAGTGTCTGTCTTCATCCTCACGTGGCGTTCGCCCCGTGCCCAAACCTCCCCTTTCTATCAGGACTCCAGTCATACTGGGGCAGATGCTCACCTACTCCAGCGTGACCTCATCGAAACTAATTACCTCTGCAGTGACCTTATTTCCAAATGAGGTCATATTCTGGAGTACTAGGGGTTAGGACTCCAACATAGGAATGCGGAAAGGGGGAAATTCAACCCTTAACAGCATAAGAGCCTACAAAAGGGGGCCTCACCGAGTGAGGGTGTCAGGCGTGGCCTCCCCCAGGAAGGGGTTCCAAGCAGAGATCCACAGGAGGAGGAGACAGACGAACTGGGGTCGGGAGAGAGCAGGCCGGGCCACAGGAAGTGCAGAGAGAAGACATAGGCTGAGCCCAGCACAAAAAGGAGGGACACTGGGGTGCAGGGAGGGGGCAGCAGAGCAGGCAGGGCCCTGAGGGCAAAGGGTGTGTTTGAGGCGGCAGCTTCTTCAGGGGCGGGGGCCCAAGCTCCCCAAGTTACAGGGAACCCTCTGGCTTCTCCTCCGTTCTGCTCCCCACTTCCCCAGTCTGCCATGGGTGTAAGGATGAACCCAACCCCTGGTCAGGCAGCAGGCACAGGGGTGTTGGGACCTTCAGAGGGTGAGGTAGCAGGAGTCTGCCAGTTGGGGCAGAGGCCTGGCCTTCGTGCGCCCCTGGGTGCTCTGAGCCCGCAGATCCCCCTGGACAGCCCGGAGTCCCTCCCTCTTGCTCCCAGGCCAGGTAGGGGCTGCAGAGGCTCATCCAGAAGCTGCTCCTGAAGGTGTGGGCAGCTGGGACAGAGGCTGCAGCTCCACGCTGTCTCTCTCAGGCACCCGGGCCAGGGCCCACGCCGGCCAGCGATGCTCTGGCCCCGGGGCCCCCAGGCCTGCGGGCAAGCGGGTCGCTTCCCAGGCCTCTGCTCCATCCTCTGGGAATCCCACCGGGGCCTCCCGTGCTGCTTACCTCGCAGCAGGCAAACGTTTTTATCCATTCCCTGAAATTAAACTTGCCCATTTTTCATTATCAAATTCCGAGCTGGTGTCATCTCCCCCATGCCGGCATGCGGCTCTCGTTTACAGAGCCCGAGATTAATATTAGGTGTTTGTAAAAGGCGAATATTAGCTTCTCCCTTATATCTGTCAGAATTAATAACTTCCCCATCACAGATAACTCCGGGTCAATATTAGATTCGCAGATGAGGCTGGAAATAAAATGTATGGAAATATAACGTCTCATTTGTACATATTCAAAAGAGGTCCTTTCATTATTGAAATTCAGCGGCAACTGTTCAAAGGTCAGAGGACTTGGTGGCCTGGAAACACCCACCATCTGGCCTGAGCAGTCGCGGGCGAGGACACACTGGTGCCCCTCCACGGGGAGCCTGGGAGGATCAGGGGCAGCTCTGCCAGGGCCTTTATAGGGCAGAGAGGGATAGAGAGCTTACCCACCACTGTCCCGAGCTCACGCTGGGACCAAAGCCAGGGCCTGGCGTGGGCACCTCGCCAGTGGCTGCCGTCCATATGCCCTCCCCACCTCAGTGCCAAATTGGGGGCACAGGTCCCCTCCCTTCCCTCTAGCAGCCGGGTACTGGACATGCAGGCACCAAGGGGTTAACCGCCAGTGCTGCCAAAGGACCCACCTTCTCCCAGAAAAGCCAAACCACCCCCAGCCTCGCCCACCAAGATGCGGGAGGCAGGAACAGGCCTCAAGACTGGCAGGCCGGCTCCCCGTTTGGCAATCGCTCATGAATCATAATTGACAAGCAGAATTTTTCCCGTGAGCGGCAAGGGTGCTTTATTTAGTTGTTTCTATTTTATCTGCTTGCAGGAGATGATGGAGCCCCCTCCTCACCACTTTGGCTGTTTCCCATAATAATAAAACTCTCCAAGAGGCCAGGGCGAGTCCACGGACGCCTCCCGCGCTGGTGAAAGGGTATCTTGGGACTCCGGCCGCGCGTAGGAGGTTAGAGGAGCCGCTAGGAGTAACAAAGCGGGTGGAACACACTCGCCGGCAGGGAGGGACCATCGAGCCCACCCACCGCCCTATGACCTCTCCTCCCTCCGCGAGGAGTCCTAGCCCTCCAGGACCCCGTGTGGCAGACGGACAGAGGAGGCCCACCGTTGTGTCGCAGAGGAAGAGGACGGAGTGCCCGGAACAGCCCCCGGCCACGGAACACCTGCCCTGACCCCGACAGACCTTGCTCAGAGCACAGACCCAGAGGGGTCTAACGCAGTCAGCTGGGTGGCCCGACTCTGACCCTTCTCCCTGGAGGCCTGCCTAGGCGAGCCCACGATGGCTGGCATCCTCGTGGAAGCTGAGTGAAGGGGCGGGGGTCTTGAGTGCGCCCCAGACCCGGAAACCCGCACTGCCTTCCGGCGCCAGCGGGCAGAAGGACAGCCCTCCCCTTGGGGAGCTGAGGAAGGCGGCCCGGGAAATCCCTCTGCCCAGCCCCACGGCCCTGCCAGGCTTGGGAAGGCCTTTCTTTTCGGTGCTAAGAAACCCCTTTCTGGTTCCCATAAATGAATTAAGCTCTTCCCTACGAACGGGCTCCCTCCAGCTGGGCTGGCATTGAGGTCGTGGCCCTGGGGCCTGAGTCTTTGTGAGGAAGGGGCCCCTGCTCTGGGGAAGATGAAGGGGAAAAGCCCTTCTCTTTCTTTCCTCCTAAGCCCCTCAAACTCACTGTGACCCACAGTTAAATCCCTTTTAACAAGG
This sequence comes from Tursiops truncatus, assembly GCF_011762595.2. NCBI lineage: Eukaryota > Metazoa > Chordata > Mammalia > Artiodactyla > Delphinidae > Tursiops > Tursiops truncatus. Next base: position 38,480,796 of record NC_047052.1, on the reverse strand, counting down.
CTCACTTCCTTGCCCAACCAGTTAAAACTCCAAAAATAAACATGGCCCAGAGCAGGCTTTTCCTGCAGCTTTGGAGGCCGCTGGGGAGGAGGGGGCCCCTTGCCTGATGGGGGGCAGTGCACTGCCTTCCAAAACGGGGTGCTGGGCCTGTCCCCGCCGCCTGGAGTCCCTCCCGAGAGGAGTCCCTCCCGAGAGCAGCCCCTCTGATCCGAGAAGCGGCAGCTCCAGGCAGGAGCTGGGGGCCACCGTCCCTCCATCGTGGGTTCCCCCTGTGTGACATTCATGCTGCTGAAGCAGGGCTGGCAGCCAGCCTCGGACCCTCCTAACCCTAACCCTCCCTGCCTGACCCTTGTCGGGGGCTGTCGAGCTCGGGGCTTTAGGACAAGGTGCTAGAGCATGAGTGAGGGGCTGGGCGGAGGGTGCTCATCAGCGGGACAGACACATCCCCCAACCCCCTCTGTGCACACGAGCTGTGGCCACAGCCACCCGGGGGCCCCCAGGGGCCACCTCGGAGAGGTGAGCCACGGAGCCTCCCTGGGGCAGGCAGCGGGCATGAGCATGTGGGGGGCGCGTGCCCTGGCCCCTCTGAAACCTGTAGGGGGCGCTCCTCCCTTGCCTCTTCTCAGAGCTGGCTGCCCCTCAGAGGACCTCGGAAATGGAGCCGACGGCTCTCACACAGGTCCCCGCGCTGCTGGCGAGCCCTGCAGCCCTCTGTCAGGGGCCGTTGGGGACTCTGCGGCTCAGGGCTTGGGGTTGGGAGGGGCCCATGCCTCTGCTCCTCCTCCCTCAGCCCTCTGGCCCTGCACCGGGCTTCGAGGAAAGCAGCTTGTTGAGAAGCACCCAAAACCCACTTGCTCTCTCTGTTCCATGCGGGATAAACATCCATCCGTCTTCCGTCTGTCCATCCATCCATCCATCCCCAAATATTTATTAAGCATTTGTTATATGCATGATACCATTCTGAATACTAAGGTATAGCAGCCACTATGACAGGTGCAATGCTTGATCCAACACGCCTGCAATGAAACGAAGCCACTAGAGAAAAGCAGAGGCCAGGCTGGTTTACTTGGAAAGTCAGGGATGGCTTCTAGGAAGAAGTGATGTTGCGGTCCAGCTGGTGATTCAACAGGCTCAGGAAAGAACCTCAAGCCAAGGATAGCAAGCGAAAAGCCCAGAGTTGCAAAGTACTTGGTGTGTGCTAGAAAACAGTAGGACAGTGTGACTCACATTCATTAAGGAAGAAGCCAATGTCACTTTCCATGGCTCCCACTCAGCCCTGTCTACTTCCCACCGGAGATGCCCTAGGTGGGCTGTAGTGGGCTCTGGCCTGCCCCTGGGCAGCCTCAGAAGGGCGCCTGGGCCACCAGAGCCCAGAGAACAGGAGCAGTCAAGAGGGTCTTGGGGGCCGTCGAGTGGGGAAAGGAGGTCCATGTGTGAGCCCTCCCTGACCCGGGGTGGAGCCAGCGAGCGTCTGGGCAACGCCTACCCCCAAACCACAAGCACCTGGATGCCCCTGAGGGCTCCAGGCCCAGACCCCAGCTGGCCCGGCACCTCAGCTTCCTGAGGCTGATGATGCCATAGCGTCATACTTTGCTATGATGACAGCAAAGTATCCCCGGCTTTGTGTCTTAAACAGCAGACATGTTATTGTCTCACAGTTCTGCAGGCTTAGAAGTCAGAAGTCAAGGCGGTTTCTTCTGAGGACTGTGAGGGAAGGATCTGTTCCAGGCCTCTCTCCTTGGCTTGTAGGTGGCTGTCTTCTCTGTGTCTCCTCACTCCATCGTCCCTCCCTGAGGGTCTGTGTCTAGATTTCCCCTTTTTATAAGGACACCAGCCATATTAGATTAGGGCCCACCCTGCTCCAGTCTGACCTCATCTGAACTAATGACACCTGCCATGACCCTATTTCTAAACAAGGAGATAATTCAGCCTGCTACACATGGGGGCCAGGAGAGGCTGCTCATCCCCCTTACCCTCTGGGGGTCTGGCATCATTCGTTCTCTCACTCATTCCTTCACTGAGTGTTTGCCAATGAGCCAGGCACGGTACAGAGCAGAACCGGATGTGGGCGATGGTTACTGCTGTTTATCACCCCCACCGAGCTACAAGCTCTCAGGGGGCAGGGCTGGGTCTTACTTGCCCACCACTGTATTTTTAGCATGTGACACAGAGGAAGTGCCTAATAAATGTCCACCCGCCAGGTGTCCACAGTCTCAGGGACACACCCACCTGAGCAGTAAGGAGACTGTGTTGAGTGGGGACTAACTGGGAACCCAGGCCCGCTGCTCTGCCCATCCAGCCTGGCTGGGTTTGGGCTTCCTTTTTCCCAACTGGACCCAGTTCGTCAGTCAGCTGAGGTGTGAGAGCCACTCTCTCCTGGCAGTTGATGACTCGGAAGGGTTTGCCTGCCACACAGCACAACCCTCAGACCGTACGTGTCCGTTCTCCTGGCTGGAGAGGGGTAACAAAAGTGAAAAACGTTCTTGGCTGTCCTTCGGCCCCTGGTACCCATTCACCAAGACCCTCAGAAAGCCACTAGTGTGTGAACTCTTGGGATGGATGGATGGATGGCTGGATGGATGGATGGGAAAATGGAGAAATGGGTGGGTGGATGGGTGGATGGATGGAAGGAAGGATGGGTGGGTGGGTGGATGGAGAAATGGAGAAGTGGGTGGGTGAGTAGATGGATGGATGGATGAATGGAGGGAGGGAGGGAGTCAGTGAACTCAGCCAGACTCCTCTTCTGGAGCCTTGTTCTATTTCACTTCCTCCGTGAGCTACAGCATGAAGTCCATAGTTCTGCTCAGCATTCCATGTCTTCCTGGTCAGACCCTGCCTCCTTGGCCTGTCCTCCCCCTGCTGCCCTCCAGGATCCCTCTGACCAACCTGGTTGGGTCTGTCATCACTGCCCCTTACACACTTCCATATCCTATTCACCGCCATTGGCCTTGCTGGGGACACTAACACCCCATGTTCCTCCCCTCCTGAAAGCCTCTTTCCTCTCAGGGACTGGAGGGTGGTGGATGGGCTACAGGGCACTCGGGGTGATCGCTCCAGCCTGTGAGGCCTGCTCTTAAAGCCATCTGGAGCCCCCGAGCTGCTGTGTGCAGGAAGCAGAGATTTTTGTCCCTTCATAGAGACATGAGACAGCATCATGAGCTTCTCCAAGCAGCAGCCTGCCTGTCTAAGACAGACAGTGTAAGCACCACCTCATGGCACACCCTATGGGGAGTGAAACGGTGAGATGCAGAGTAGGCCACCACCTGCGGGTGCACAGAGGCTCTAACCATAGGTGGCACTCTTTGTAGACACCCACCATGGCCCTTGGCAGGAAAGCTGGCTGTCTCCTAACTCCAAGCTCCTGGGCCTCTGAGCCTTCTTTACTCTGAGTGCTCAGATTAGCCACGTGGCTGTACCTGGGCTCCAGGTGACGGTCTGAGCCCAACCACTTTCCAGATTGTGCAAGAGGGAGTGTTTGGGAAGGCTGAATATAGGAGCTCTGCCAAATCCTTCCACCTCTCGGGACCTAGCTGGGACCCCCACCCCCACCTCCTCCAGGAAGCCTGCCTGACCACCCAGTTGTCAGTCAGCGTAGCCCTCTCACCTCCTCTGAGCTTTCTCCCCATCCTGGGGTCAATGGCCAGCTCCACCTGCTCCTTCAATTTGATTCCTCAGGCTCAGCCAGACTCAGGAGGGTATGTGATAATTATGGCTTCATTGGAATTGTATGCTTGAGGCTGGAGGACCCCAGAAAGAATAAGGTTCCTGGGACAAGTGTGGAAACTTAGGGACATAACAAATGTGTGACCCGCTGTGGGGAAGCCACTCCCTCCAGTCTCTAACCCCACATCGTTCCTCTTCTTCAGGTAATAGCTCACACTCTGTGGTTGGGAGATTACATGACCCATGATTAACTAATCCGTGTACCACATCACCCTGGCCAATGATTAGCTCAGGGAAGGACACATGTGACTGTTAAGGGAGGAATTGTCTTTGGGTTGTTAAAGTGATAGAAGCTGTGGCTAATAAGAATAAAGCCATCTCGGGACTTTCCTGGTGGTGCAGTGGTTAAGAATCTGCCTGCCAGTGTAGGGGACATGGGTTCGAGCCCTGGTCTGGGAAGATCCCACACACCATAGAGCAACTAAGCCCGTGCACCACAACTACTGAGCCTGCACTCTAGAGCCCGTGAGTCACAACTACTGAGCCTGCGCACCTAGAGCCCGTGCTCCACAACAAGAGAAGCCACCGCAGATGAGAAGCCCGCGCACAACAACGAGATAGTAGCCTCTGCTCGCCACAAATAGAGAAGGCCCATGAGCAGCAACGAAGACCCAACGCAGCCAAAAACAAAAGAATAAAGCCATCTCAGGGACTTCCCTGGCAGTCCAGTGGTTACACGTTTCCACTGCAGGGGTGCATGTTCGATCCCTGTTTGGGGAACTAAGATCCCGCATGCATGCGTCAAGGCCCAAATAAATCAATAAATAAAGCCATCTTGGAGGAAAGCAGAGCTAAGGATGTTTGGGAGAAGCAGAACTTTAATTTCATTGTTTAGGAGCCTTGATTCAGCCATGCCTGAAGGCAACATGCTACACGAACCAATACAGTCCCCCTTTTGATGAAGTCCAAAAGTTGAGTTTGTGTTGCTTGCACCCAAGCTCCTGGAACCATGACAGATCCCATAGCCAGTCTGACTCCCATCCTCTGGTATCTGGGCCCTCCTAGATGGCCACAGCCTTCTTCAAGAGTGCAATAGGCAGTCCCACAGGAAGTCTGGTCTGGTCTCCTTACCCCTGCATGGTCCGCGTCCCTCCACAAGCCTCCTGCTACCCATGTTTATCTGAGGCAGCCATATACTTCCGTGCAGGAGTGTGGTTTGTCCCCCACCACCCCATGACATAGATGACATAGCTTCAGAACTGAGATGCGGCCACAGCATCTCACTCTACAGTGTGGGCCTTCCCTCTCTTCCCGAGGCTTACCCCAGCCTTCTCGGGATGGATGCATTTCCATATCACAAATTCTGTGGTCTCTGTGACCTTTCGGGCACTTTACCCCGGCACGCTGGCCAAATGACAGGACCTCCCTCGGAGACACCCAGGTCAATGCCCAGTATCGACAGCACCCGCCTGCCTCCTCTCTCCGCTCCGGCTGCCCTGTCACCCATCTCCAGGCCTCAGCGCAGGCAAGGCCCCCACAGCCCTGGCACGGAGGAAGGCCCCCTGCAAGCTTGCAGGGGTGCAGCCGTGGCCCGTCACCGGCTCTGCAGGCACTTCCCCGCACTCAGAACCCCTCACGGACTGTGAGCCTAGAGCAGCCAGCGTGTCCCCGGAGAGCATGAACCCAAGGCCCACTGTGTCTGGCCGTGCTCCCGGGCAGCCCCCTGCAGCAGCCCGCCTGTGCCCCTGCCAGCGCCCTGCGCAGCCGGCCAGCCGCCTCCTGGGGGGCGTTTCAGCAGAATGGGCTTGGCGGCCCACAGCTTCCCAGGCGGATGTGATGGCAAATAGCAGGCACTTGGCATATCTTCGGGATTTCTGAGCATAACAGAAATGTCAGGAAGATTTTAATGAAGGCTGTGTGCTTCTGGGGATTGACAGGCTGACACAGAATCCTAATTTTCAGATGGCTTGTTCTCGGGGCTTTCAGCACCCAGGGTCAGGGCTGAGGGGAGCCCCCCATACCCCTGGGGAGCCTAGGCCATCACCCATTTGTGGGAGCAGCCGGCCGACAGGCTCCCTTCCGGTGTCTGGCCCTGGTGCTGAGTCCTGATTTAGAAACCAAATGTGTTCTCTTCCTCACCCGCAGCAGTTGGACACCTGCCTTTTGCCTACACTTTGTGAGCAGCGTGTGGCAGAGGAAGCAGCGTCCCCTCGGCTGACGTCAGGAGGGCACAGCCAGCTTCCCCGGGCAGGTGTCACGTGGGCAGGCACCACCCAGGCGGCAGCTGGACAGGACAACTTACAGTGACTGCAGAAATCACCCTTAACGGGAAACCCTGCTTTCCTGGTCAGCTCCAGAGGGCCAGGGGACCCTGACAAAGATGCCGGGGACCAGGGAAGGGCCGGCCATCCCCAGCATGTGGGGTAACTGACTGACCTGCACTGGAAGAAGTGCCTCCCCTTCGGTGAGCACAGCTGGGGTGCTTGGGGAGCTTGTCCCGGGGCTGGAGACAGCGCTGAGCTAGAGCCGCAGACTCCTGGGGCAGGTTGAAGGGACCCGAGCCCCCCTGCAATCTCCAACACCACCACTCCCTGTAAGGGCACAGGACGCTCTCTCAATTTATCGAGCAAATGTCGCCCTCCCTCCTGATGAGACAGCACGTTGCCCCTCACTTTCCCATGGGGAAGGCCCTAGACCCTGCTCCCAGGAGCTCAGAGTCCGCTTGGAGGGACACAGCCCTCAAACAGGTAAACCACTAAGCTGGACAGCAATCACCGCCGAAAGAAAGAACAGGACCCTGTGTGGCAGGGGCCAGGGCCGGGGAGCAGGGGACTTACACAGGGGCTCGAAGGGCTTCTGGGAGGGGTGAGCAGTGGCCCCACCAGGGTGAGAAGGCTGAGCTCTGCAGGCTGCAGGCTCTTGGAGGGGCCCCAGGGCTGGGGGACATCAGGCTCTTCCCCGTCCTCCGGCTGGCCCCTGCCTCAGGCCTCCAGGCCTGGGCGGCCTCCGTGTCCCTCGCCACACTGGGGACACGAATGGGCAGACACGCCCAGCTTGGCAAGCCCAGTCACTAAAAGAGGCTGAGGGGGAGAGAGAGGGGGGCAGATCTGATGGCCCCAGGCAGGCAGGGCCTCACACCCGCTGCCCACAGGCCCTCTCCCCCTGCCTGGCCCCGAAGGCACTCACATCCGTGACTGCTCAGTCCAGATCCCTGGCCCCGGAAGGGCTGAAGCAAAGCTAGGAGCCCACAGCCAGGGATCCCGAATGTTACCGAACTAGTGGGACTGAGAGAGGAGCCCAGTCCCCCGAGCCAAAGAACACACTTCTGGGGACAGGGACTCGGAGTCTGGTGGGGGCCTGTGGGGCAGCACAGCCCCAGAAGGCTTGCTGGGGGCCTCGGTTCCCTTGGGCCTCCACGGAGGGGGGATGTGGATGGGGCAGCCGGCAAGCAGGCAACCCCAGCGTGGGGATGGCAAGATGGCGGCGGGAAAGGTGGCTGTGGGAAGGGCGCCCAGTCCCCCCGGCCTGCTGGGTGGGTGAGTGTGGGCAGGCCTGGGGGCTGACCACGGGCCCCACCAAGGCACAGGACGGGGCCCCTGACTCAGGAGACACACGTGCCTTCCTTCAGGAGTGCGGAGCCAGTCCTGCTGGGTCACCCACCAAGGGAGCCAAGGGGGCGTGGGAGCGGAGGGCTGGGTCCAGGCGGGGCTGGTGGAGGGCCTGAGGGCCTGAAGGGATTCTGGCGGCGACACACCCATGGTCACCGCAGGGGTAGCTGGGCGGGCATGGCAGAGGGACCGAGCACCATGTCACGATGGCTGAGCAACTCCAAGCCTCCCTTGTGGCCGGAGGACCCTGCCACCCCACAGCCTCTTCTCTGGGGGACTCAGCGCTCGCGCCCTGCCTCCTCTCAGCCCAGCCGACCCCCTGCCACTCACCCTTCCTCTCGGCTCCTGGAATGCACTGGGCTCCCCTCCCAGGCTGCTCCTCCCAGGCTCTGGGCCCCTGTCCTGGCCGCTCCCCTGCCTTTCTCTCAGCTCAGACCTTGCTCCTGCAGGAGGCCTTCCCTGGCTGTCCACTCTCAGGATGCTTGTGGGGGGGTCCCTTACATCCCTCACCTGTGTAACATCTAGAGGCACCCAGCCGGGGGTTGTGATGGGCCAGTGGTCGAGTACATCCAGCCAGGCTCCCCACCGCTGGGAGGACCTCTGTCCCCAGGTCTGCCCCTCCCCCGGATGGGAGGCTCTGACCTACCTGTGTCCCAGCACACAGCACCTGGTTCATCCCCCGGTGGCCTGAATGAATGAAGGATGGAAGGACTGAGTGAGTGGGCAAGGCCTCCTCCAGCCTCTCGCTCCTCCTCCTTTGCCCCCAGGCTATGGTTCCCCACTCCAGGAGGGGTGCACAGGGGGCAGCGTGGGTGGGCCCTAGGCAGGCGGTTCTGAAACCTAGGCACTGAGCTCCACAGGCAACCCCAAAGAGTAGCCAAGTTCGATGCGCTGCCCTATTGACAAAACCTCAGCCGTAACGCAGATATTTCTCACATTTTTATTGCATTCATGTATGTTGGCTCACAGCAGTTTTGTCAATAAAAAAAACACTGCACAAAGTCTCATCTAAAACTGTCACCAAAATTATTTATTGCTGTGATAACAGCAAATTAGATGTTAAAGGAGATTTGTGGCAGTGGGTCGGACAGAACACCAGAGACAGAGGCTGGTGGCATCTGGGGCCCAGGCAAGGGGAGCTCTAAAACCGGCATGGGTAAGCAGGTGCCACTGCCCACCGTCGCTCACCACCCCCTCTTCAGCTGGGGCTCAGGGCCGCCCCCAGGACAAGGGTCAGGGAGGCGAAGGCCTGGGCAGAGTCCACACCCACCAACCCCACGGATAAAGTGGGGTGCGGGCCCCAGAATCGGGAGAGGATGATTCTGACAAGGTGAGCCAGGAGGGTGTCCTCAAGGAGGTGACAGTTGGGCCACCTCTTGAACATCAGGCGGGTTTCAAATGTTCACTTCTCTGAAAAGAAAGCAGCACGAGCAAAAACCTGAGGGCAGAGAAATGCCTACCGTGTTCGGGACACAGGGCAGAACACACTTGGCACATCTGCACACATGAATGGAGGGGCTCCGGGCACCTGGGCCGGCAGCACCTACTGAGCCTCTGTCTCCTTTCCTGTGGCCGCTCATCTAGTCAATCTATGGAGGCGTGTTTATACGATTCTTCCTTGGAAAATTTACTCTCGGGTTCTGGTATTTCATGGGCAAAGTATAAATTGTGGAGGTGGCACAAACCATAAAAGCGAGCTTTTCTTTTAAAATATAAACGTGCAGAGAGGTGCAAAGTGCAGAGGGGTGGAGGGAGAACCTTAGATCATTAGTGGCTCCTGCTTGCCTTCCCGACAATAATTGGTGGGCGGAGCGGCGCTGGCTGGGCAGGGAGCGGTGGGCGGCGGTGCCGCGGAGGGTAAATGGCACCAGAGGCAGAGAAATTGGCGGGGAGGGGAGGGAGGGGGCGACCTCTCTAGAGCCGTGCTTGCTATTTTGGGCAATTAACAAGGGGGCAGGGATATTTTTTTTTTTCCTGGAATATCTGATTGGGGGCCAGAAATTTATATTTACACCGATTGGTTGGGCAAATGGGAAAGAACGCGTTTTTTAAAAGAATTAGTGGAAGATTTCTACTCCATACTGGCAGCCCTTTCCCTGCACATCTTTCTCTTTATGCGGTTTTGTCTCAGTGATTTGAGCATGTTCTAATTTTGTCATTCAAGCCATCTGACTTTCACTGCTCTATACAAACAAAACCTAATTTAGTCTGAGATGTTTTAAGTCATAACAATGACGGATGGCCAGGGTTCAGGTGTGGTGGAATATTTAAATACCTAGTCTATATTTTTCTGATATAAAGACAGGCAGCTTTTTGTACTCTGATTAATTATGATTTTGCATTTCAGAAAAAAAAATAGCTTTTCTATTCTACATTATTAATTGGTTATTTAATTAGGAATTCTCCAAGCTTCAGATGTTCAGAAGCTAAATCTGTGAGTGGGTTTAAAAAAAGCCGAGCTCCATCCTGTTGCCTTTTTGTATCTTATGAAGGTCACAATAAGACGTGATTGTTTGGCATAGCGGCAGTGAATTATGCCACCCAGACAAGCTTTTAACCTATGTGCCTTCACTCTGAGTGAGACACACGGGCATGTGCTCTCTTTAAACCGTTCTCTATTGAAGAGGATTCAATCACCATAATGAATCTGAGGCCAGGCAGCAATCTTCCGCACTGAAAGAATTTCTAAAAGATTGTAGAATTTGTAAAACGAACAGCTCGCAGTCTAAATGGCTGTGTGGGTGAATCAATTATTGCAAGGCCCCGAGTAGTCATAATATTTAGTACATATCATAGAGTGTTTCAGGTACAATAAGATATGCTCGTTTTTCCCTGTTCCTGCTGGAAGGGGTCCCGGATGCCCGCAAACAACCCCAGCCGACCCATGGCACCCCATGAGAGCGGGGTCAAGCCACCCCGTCCACATGCATGTCCACGGTGCACCCAGGCACACACACAGGCACGTGCACAGTGAGGAGGAGGCTGGTGTCTGGAGAGGCAAGGGCGTGGCTAAGGTGGCCCCCATTCCATCAAGTCCACTTCACCAACCCACGAGACACTAAGTTGCCAGTTCTCTTTTGTAGAGCCTGGTTTTGAAGTTTCCTTATTAATACAATAATTATTTTTCTCTGACAGCACCATTTATAACCATCTACTCTGTGTCCGGCTAGCCCCGTTTTCATTAATCAAGGGGCATGGAGACGACTGTCATCACCTCTCTGGATTATGACTTATCGGCCTCCTGCAGGCTCCTTTCAAGTGGACACAAATCAGGTGAAGATGGAGCCTTTTTTGGCTCCTGTTGGGGAAGCTTCCTGCACATAGGCCTAGGTATTGTCTACAGACCTCTGCTTCAGAGAAGGGCATCCAGGAAATCCCCAAGGAACTCAGGAAAGACTGTCCCACCATGCTTTAAACATTGTGAGACAGGCAGTGCCCACCTTGAGCACAGAGGGGAATCCCTCATGGGGTCCAAGGGGAACTTAAAAACCTCATGGTGTCATCAGGGCAAGAGTCCCAATGGCTGGAATACTACAGCCAGCCTATAACAAGACTAAAGATGTGTTAAAGGTGGCCGTTGGAGGGATCTGGGTTGGGGTAGGGCCCCATGTGAGCTGTCCTAGAATGAAGCTGGGGTATTTTCCAGGTCCCTTTAGTGCAGTCCCCCAGAGGCTTCCATTAGCACTGCAGCGACCCTCTCCTCTGTTAGTATGCTGCCATAGAAGGGATCGCACAGCACATGCTCCACAGTTTCTCAAAGCCCCAGAAGTGGCATTGCTCAACATCCCCTTAACTTATGCTCCCTGGATAAATCTTGCCACTTTGAGGCCCACGAGGCCATAACTCTGCCTCCAGGGATGATCTTTAGCCCAGCTTTGCCCCTATAGTTGTGTGTTTGTCACAAACACTCTGACAACGTGAGTGCCTCACCATTCTCAGCTGGTAAGCAGATACAAAGAAAATCCCTCATATAGTTCTAAACTCTATGCAGCTCTTTCCTCCAGTGAACTTCACATTTGGGCACATTTGCTGATATAGCACAAAGAGTTAATCTAACTTAAAAGGAAGGTTGCCAGTAGCTGCAGAGCCGAGACTCAAGCCTGGATCTTGGGAGCCCTTTCCTCCCCCTTCCCACAGGGCATCACTTGGCTGGGTGCTTCTCCCTTAACCAGTTCCTCCCTGGATCACCCAGGTCACCCATGACTCTCCCCCCAGCAAAGAGCATACGCTGTCCTCCCAAATAGACCCAGAGCAAAGCTTCCTCACTAGCTCGCTCAAGTAGCAGCAAGTGGACCAGACCTTCCATTCCTAAAACATCCTCTCAGCTCAATTCTAAGCTGCCTCATTCTCATACTCTGCTAAGGAAAACAGGAAATAAACAGAACCAGCCTGGAAAGCTACATGGCAAAAAGATCCATGGATAGATAGACTATCAAGTACCTAGGAAGAAACCTAACGAAAGGTTTATAACTTCTACAGTAAAACTTGATAAAGGGCTGTTAAAGACGTCTTAACTAAATAGAGAGATATACCATACTCATGAATAGGAAATTTTAACAGTGTATACAGATGTCAATTTTCCCCCAATGGATCTATTGATCTGATATTATTTCATTCAAAGTTGCAACAGGGATTTTAAAGAAACTTATTAAATGACACGGAAGAATAAGGAGCCAAGAATAGCCAGGATACTTCTGAAGATGAAAAGTGGAGAGGAAGGACTTGATTCACCTTATGTCAGCACTTAGTATGAAGCCACAGTAATTAAGGCAGTGTGGTATTGGTGCAAGGAAAAATAAATCCACCAGAGAAACAGAGAGCCCAGAAACAGAACCTCACACTGAGGTATATGACAAAAGTTACGTCAGAACAGCACAGGGAAAAGGACCTGTTGAACAGGTGAAGCTGAAAAAAATAATAAGCCATCTGGAAAAAGAAGAAATTGTACCTTCCCCTCACATCATGTTGGAAAACCAAGTCCAGATGGATTAAAGCCTTAAACGTTAAAAACAAAACTTTAAAGTTCCTAGTAGAAAATATGTCTAAATATCATTTAGACCTTGGGGTAAGAACAGATTTCCTTAAACAAACATCAATGACTATAAAGAATAAGATTAATACATTTGACTATATTAAAATTAAGAATTTTATATTTATCAAAAGATACCTCTGATTGTGCAACACAGGAAATAAGCCAATATTCTACAGAAACTATAAATTTAAAAATTGTGAATCATTGTATTGAACACCTGTAACTTATATACTATTGAATATCAGCTATACTTCAATAAAAAAAGAAACCTCTAAAAGTAGAAAGACAAAAGATGTTTGTAACACACATAAATGGCAAAAAAATTAATATTACAAATGTACTGAACTCCATATCAATAAGAAGAGCAGAAGCAACCCAATGGGAAAAGAGGCAAGGGACATAAATAGGCATTTCACAGAAGAGTAAATATGGCCATAAGAGAAAATGCTATACACTGAATGTGTGTGTCCTTCCAAAATTAATATGTTGAGACTCTAATCTCCAGTGTGACGATATTTGGAGGATTTGGGGAGGTAATCAGATCATGAGGGTGGACCCCCTTTCTGAATGAGATTAGTGCCCTTATAAGAAGAAACATGAGAGAAATGATCTCCCTCTCTCGACCATGTGAGGAGACAGCAAGAGGGCAGCCGTCTATAAACTAGGAAGAGGGCCTTCACCAGGAACTTGATCTGCCAGCACCTTGATCTTGGACCTCCAGAACCGTGAGAAATAAATGTCTGTTGTTTAAGCCAACCTGTCTGTGATATTTGTTATGGCAGCCCGAGCAGACAGACAGACCGACGTCACTGGTGATCAGGGAAATGCAATCAAGAGCATAATGAGAGACAACTTTATACCTATTTGATTAACAAAGAGTACCGGTCCAATAATACCAAGTGTTGGAGAGGATTGTTGGAGAGGCAATCACTTTAGAAAACATCTTGAAATTATCTCCTAAAGTTGAATATTCACTGTAATTCAACTCCTAGGTATATATACCCAAGAGAAAACCGTGCATGTGTATAAAAGGAGACCTATATGAGAATGTTTGCAGCAGCACTGCTCACAGTACCACGACCCCAGAAACAACCCAAACACTCATCACAGGAGAGTGGGATAACTAGCCAGTATTTTCACCCAGTGGAACACTCTAGGGGAACACGACACTTGAGTGAACAACGTTGAGGTGCAACAATATGGAAGAACCTCAGCAGTATAATATTGATTGCAAAAAGTAAGTCACAAAACATTATATACAGGATGGTACCCTTTGAAAGTTGGAAAGAACTAAATAAAAATATGTGACTTTAGGAATACAATGTAGACACAATAAAAATACATAGAAAAGAAAGCAAAGGAATAAACAGAGAATTGAGAGAATTGTAAAAGGAGGCGGGGATATGGAGGGAATCATAGATTATTGTCAAATTCTTAGTTTGTGTTTTGGATAGTGGGCTCATGTTACTAAGAATATCGCTTAAATAATTACACCACATATGGGCCATGCATAGTCCAAGGATGAGGGTAAATGAACCAAGGATTATGATAAATCCATTCTAGGAACTCAGGTCCAATTTTGTAAAAATACATATGCTTTGACCCAGAAATTCCTCTTCTAGGAATTCATCCTAAGGAAAATAATCAGATACGTGTGCAAAGAGCTGTGTACAAGGCTGCTTAGGACAAAATTGTTTCTAATGGCAGAAAACTAGAAAGGACATTAATGTCCAACAATAGGGGATTAGATCATCATGCAATGGAATACTAAAGAAATTTTGAAAAGGTGAAATGTGGTGCTTACGTACACCATGGAAAAAACTAAAATGAAATACAGCAGAAAAACTATGACTCTGACAGCATGGTGAGATTATAGGTGACTTTTTAAATGGAAGTATAGTTGTTGTAAGGTTATTCTGTAATTTTAAATGTAAATTTAAGAGATAATAAATGGTACCACTGCTGGGACATGGAGGGGAGCAGTTGGAGCCAACAAGCCTCTTTTGCAGGCATTGAAAGAATTATTTCCTCATACGGGCAAGGACAACACTTTTATTATTTTAATTGTTTATATTATATATATTAAAATTTTAAAACTATGTTGACTGTTGAAATTTGGGGAAGAGAGAGGAAAATATAAATAAATGCCCCAGAATCCCTCTAACATTGACGTTCTTCCTTCTAGTCTTCTTCGTCATTACTGTGATGGTTAAATTCATGTGTCAACTTGCTAGACTGTGGTGCTCGGTTGTTGGTCAAGCACCAGTCTAGATGTTGTTTTGAAGGTATTTTTTAGATGTGATTACCTTTAAATCAGTAGATTTCTTGTAAAGTGGATTAGGCACCATAATGTTGGTGGGCCTCGTCCAATCAGTTGAAGGCCTTAAAAGAGAAACCTGATTCCCGGAGGAAGAAGAAATTCTGCCTCCAGACACCCCTTTAGACTCAAGCTGCAACATCAACTCTTCCCTGGGTCTCCAGCCTGCTGGCCTGCCCTGCAGACTTTGCCCAGCTCCCACAATTGCATGAGCCAGTTCCTTCAAATAAACCTCTCTCTCTTTCACTCTTGCTCTCTCTCAGTTTACACACACACACACACACACACACACACACACGCACACACGCACGTGCACGCATGTGTGTATACATACATTCTATGGGTTCTGTTTCTCTGGAGAGCCCTAATACAATTACCTATATTTGCATTGTCTTTTTCACAAAATAGAATATTCATATCCTGTTTTCATATAATATTGAATACATCATGAGCATTAACCAATGTTATTCTATGTCTTTAAAAACGATTTTAATAGCCACATAATATATTTTTATAATTTATTCTTAGCCAGTTCCTTATTGTTAGACACTTGGATTTCCCAATATTTCATTACTGTATGTAATGTTGCAACTAACAGTCTGGAGAGATCATCTTTTCATCTTTGATTCAACTATTTCTGAACAATGTGGTAAAGAGATGCTGGACTAGCAGGCAGGGGCCAGGGTTGTAGAACTGGTTTGAGGGCCTTGAGCGGGTGCCTCTCTGGTCTCAGCAGGGTGGCCTATGTTATTTCCACAGGCCTTTCCAGCCACTAATAACACGACCCCTTAGTTTCGTGTTGGACCCACCCGAGCCAGACGGAGAGGGTGGAGCCTCTTCCATTCCCTCCCTCCCCACCCTGGTCCACCAGCAAGTCCTACCAATTCTGACTACAAAATGTATATTTAATTTGTGCCTTTCTCTCCTGGTCTCTCTGCTTCCATGGTTCGCCTCCCACAATCAATTCTGAAGGAGTGGACTCAGTGGTTTTCTTTAAATGTAAGTCAGGTCCAGTCGCTGTCCTGCTCAGAACCCTCAGGGGCTTCCCACTGCCCCAAGAATAACACCCTTCATGGCCAGCATGGCACAGGTGACTCTCCAAACATCTGGGGCCTCTTTCAGCCTTGGGTCCCAAACCCCAGTCCTACAACACAGGAGTTCCTGCCTGTGGCTCGCTCCTGTTCATCCTTCAGATCTGGTAGCTGCTTCCCCCTCCAGAGAGGCCTTTCCTGACCCCCAGCCCCACCCAGTAATCCTCCAGGCCCATTCTGTGTTTATGTCTTTGCCTCTCTCACTAGACTCTAAGTTCCATGAAGGCAGTGACCAGACCTGTCTTGTTTCTTATTCTGTCTCCAACAGCTACCGCATAATAGAGGGTTGGTGAAGACTTCTGACTAAACAAATGAAGTATTGGGAATCCAAGCCTGGAGAAGCAGCATCCCTCCTCACAGGGCAGAAGAGCCACATATACAGGCTCCTGCCTCTCACCAGCTCTCCCTTCACTAAACGTTTGGAATTCTGCCATCAGGAGACTTCACAAAGGAAGGGGAGAACATCGGGGCATTCACAGCACTGCCCAGCAATTGGAAGATGGCTGAGGCAGATGCATGTTCTGGTTAGAGGAGATGAATGGCATACAACCCCTTTCAAAAAATTCCTCATTTCCCCCAGGTGTGCCCCTTCCTCTCTCCCACAGGACGTAATGAGCTGCAGACCGCAGGTGCCATGCCTTCATTCATCATAGGGGGCAGGGAGAGAGGGAGAGCTGTACATCCTGGTTTGGGGATCTTTGGGCGCTGGCAGCCAGGCTCGGGCAATGAGGCGGTAGAGAGGAGAGAGAGGGGGAGAGGGAGGGGGAGGTTATCACCATGCACTGGTCTAGATTTCTGAAGTTTTGACCAACTGGGAGAAAAGGAGGTATGTGAGCAGCCGTGGGCAAGCAGAAGTGCAGCCTCCCCATCCATGGAATCTATGCATTCTAACCAGGCAATCCATATGTTCCCTTCCTGCCCTACGTCAAGTGCTAGCGTGAAGGAGTTAAAGGCTGAAACACTGGGACCTTGGGAAAGACCTTTTCCCATCTGAGCCTCTGTTCACTTGGAGGTCCTCTGGGTCTGCAGCCCACCAGTCTGCAAAGAGGACGGTGATGGAACAGAAAAAGGCAAGACCACTCCATCAAGGAAATAGAACCAAAGCAAACCTTCAAAGGACAAAGAAAACTTGTGCTCACTCCACACAGAAAAATGGATCACCTTCCTTTAGGTACTTCCACATTCAATACTCCATCATGGGCCCACAGCCTTCTACATGGTGCTGTCTGGATTTCTGCAGTGACGACATGGCTCGAAGAAGTAGAAGGACATGCCCAAGCTCGCCAGCATTCTCTCTGACAACATCTCCCACGGGCATGGAAATGAGCTTCCCCGCAAAGAACATATGTCAGATAACCTTTGCTAAGGCAGCTGTCAGTCACCACCTCGGTCCTCTCTAACTGTGGAAGGGAACCTTTTTCCTGACGAATCCTTGACGTGCTTGCACTGCCAGCCTGTGCCCTAGGTCCCCTCAGCACTGAGACCGTGGGCTCTTCACCCCCACACACGCGCATTACATACATTTGTTTATACGGAGCTTTGGCGCTCTCCTGATTGCACAGCAGTGCAGCCTGCTGATGAGGTTTGCTGTTGACATTTCAACATTAGCTGGCTTTTGTCAATTGTGGCAGCCTAAGAAATTCTATCTTAAGGGCTGCTCTTTATTAAATTTGCAAGATACAAAACTGTGACTGATAAATAGTCTCCTTTCCCTTTGCAAATGCATAAATAATGGTCAGCAACTCTCAAGTAATTAAAATGTTCTAAATTTAAACAAAAATGAAATTGCCGAAGATTTACAAGGATTGGGGTATCCTACATTTGGCCTAACGAAACATTTTCATGATATTTTCCAACAGTTATCAGCAGATCTTTGGGGGATGAGAATGAGGGAGAAGGCACAGCAGGGGAGAAAGCAGAGGAAAGAATATTTACATGGGCTTCCTTGTTCTGTTTTACCAAACTTTGTCACAGAATCTTCTATGCGACTCTTTTATGTGCTATCGGTGACATAATTCCTGTTTTTTTCCCCCAGCCATTATATATGATAAATAAAACAATGCTCTGAAAACACTAAGATCTCTCATCAATGTCATTGTGAAAAGGGCCCAGATAAATGAGTCCTGGAATCAAAGGCAGATGACATGGCTGACCATGTATCATCTTCTATGTATTGAACGTAGTCTTTGTAAAGATAGAGCGGTAATAAAAAGTGGTATTGTGTGCTCTGAAAGGCTGTGTGGGTCTGTGCATGACTAATCTGTCTTTCTGCATTATTTTATTCAATCTTCTCTGACTTTATGCCTTTGACATTTTTGCTACACAGTAAATTTGAGTGAATAGGCAATTTTAAAGAATTTTTATAGGGCTTCAGAGAAGTCATATGCAGACAGTATCTTTGTTCAAATTTAACAGTTTAAATATTTCCTTTGTCTAGGGTGCAGACTAATCTTTAGACAAAAAAAGAAAGAAAGAGTGCTTTAGCCTTAAGATTTTAACAATGTTTCCTAAAACAGTTCAATTATTAAAAAAAAAAGTTTATAATCGAGGAGCTGCTCAACTTTTCCAATTTTATCATTATTATAACAGGAGACTGGCCTCTTTCTGCAGATTAAGGTGTTCCTTCTTTCTCCAGAAGATGCAATTAAACGGGATTATTTTGAATCTAGAGTTCAAAATGGCCTTATTTGAGATCACCCATTTTTTCCGACTTCGTGTTGCAAGGGTACTTGTCTCTAAGGAAATAATGACTTTGTTGCATGTCTTTAATTTACTGTGTACCTTGTTATCTGTTCATTATCTAATCTATAACATTAGTTTAGCTAAGCACTTTAGATAATTTGCAGCACAGAGAGGTATGCAATATGAAATACAAAATTATTTCCTTTGCTAAATTGGGCAGAAGTTCTCACCTGAAGTGTACCACACCATACGTTTCAGTAAAATCACTCCCTTCTATGTAGGCTATTAAGCCATTTAGAGGAAAGCTGGGGTTACTTGATAAAACTGTTTGGGCTAGCAGGTGCTAGCCTCATAGTTTTGGCTTATGAATACTTTTAAAAAGATTATTAAACTATGTAAAGTAAACCTAAACTTCAGATGAACCCATCCTGGTGGGTTCGTATAGCCAGTTATATTTTACAGTATCTGTAATATCAAAAACATAGTCCACACATTTCATTTTTATGAATCACTCCATAAGCCCACATCCAGCAGGGTGACTGAAGACTTGTGCTTAGTACCTTTGAGGTGCTTTCAAGAAACTGGACCTCAGGAGTCCCTTAAGGGGGAAGTAGGATATTTCGGGCAACTGGTGACCTACATGCTCTCACAGTCCAGTGCAGTTGAGCCCTAGGGTTTGTATTCTGGAGCAGAAGTTGGGTGAATGGCAGAAGGCGGTGTTCCCCAAACACACAGGGAAGGCTAAGGGCACAGAGCTGTTAGCTCTAGCCTCTTGCAGGACCAAGCCAGCGCACACCCCTGCTCACTGCTTCTGTACCTGACTGGAGGTTCACCACCATCTTTCACGGCTTAAGGCGGGCAGGCAATGTTAGATCCCTCTAAGGGGAAGCAGGGGCGGCGGTACGCCAGCTACTGGAGGGCGAGTAGCTGACCACAGCAGGGGAGGGCTGCGATGGGGCCAGAGAACGGCCCCTTCAGGTTCTGTTTCTCAGAAAGCACCAGCCTGTACAGAGTGTAAGAAGGCCCAGAAACCCAGGAGCCTGGCCATGGTTCACATACAACAAACGAAACCATCGGTCACAAGCGGCTCTGTGTCTGCCCCCAGCCCTCCATGCACACAGAGTGGAAGATAGCTTACATCTCACTGAAAACACAAGGTAATAAGTACACAAGTGACGTCCCCAACACTTTTGTAATCATCTAGCAGAGAATGAGATCTGGATGCATCATGTCTGGGTTTGTGACTTCTGCCTTGTAAATGGGTAAACATTTCACATCTCCATGAAAGACTGAAACATGAATCCCCTATCTTTTTTCATAGCAGACACAAACAAATACTACTTTTTATCACTGCAAAGCACTTGATATAAGTTCATTAAAATGAAAGATTTTAGAGAGCCCCAAAATGTAGGATATGATTCATGTAGAGATCCTGGATAACAGATGTGGTTTCTATTATTCTCCTACCACAAAAAAGACTAATCCTCCTCCTGCGGGAAGAATGTGTTACCGTCCTCTTTATGAACCATTTTTATAAAACTGAATAAACAACAAACACATCCATGATTAGCTATGACAGATCCCCATTGATTTATTTGACTCAAATCCTAAGGAAAGGTCTGGTTTCAGGTCTGTTTCTGCACATTTTTATTAAATAACAAAACTTAAAAATGAAATTGCCGGGGCTTCCCTGGTGGCGCAGTGGTTGAGAGTCCGCCTGCTGATGCAGGGAACACGGGTTCGTGCCCCAGTCCAGGAAGATACCACATGCCACGGAGCGGCTGGGCCCGTGAGCCATGGCCGCTGAGCTTGCGCATCTGGAGTCTGTGCTCCGCAGCGGGAGAGGCCACAACAGTGAGAGGCCTGCGTACCGCAAAAAAAAAAAAAAAAAAAAAAGAAATTGCCCACTATCTCCAAAATAAATAGAAAATAAAACATTCTACAACTTACAGAGATCTTAACAATGTTATCAGGCAGGTTGTGGAATTTGCATTTTTAGAGCCCTGTTCCTTAAAAGTGAAACAGTGGAGGAGAGGCCCTCTTGCCAGTCTGCTTTTTCAGCCCAGCCTGAGTTCTCTATGCTTGAGAGCACCTTATGGTGCTGTAACTAACCTCAAACCTGGAGCAGCAGGGGGGCAACAAACCTCAGAATACAGCAATGTCATGCTTTACAGGCACTCTCTCAGCAACAGCATGAATGAGGGGGGAAATTGGTTGCCTAGGAAACCCTCTAGTCCTGGTAATTATTACTGTAACTGACTGCACACCCCACCTATAATAGAAATGAATAATAATTTATAACCGCTGACTGGCAGCTTTCTGTTGGTGCCTCTGCTCACCACTGCTACCTACTGGCGTGCAAAATTAGTTACATGCAAACAGTGGGGTTTGCCAGAGAGAAAAACCACCAGCAAAAAGAACATTTAGAGAAATCTCCCATCTTCCTCCACCAGGTTCTGAATATAGTTCAGCAAATTGCTGCTCGATCAATAGAGCAAAAATGAAAAGTGCTTTGTGTTCATGTATACAATAGGGGTTGAACAATCTAATGGAAGTTGGTCATCTCAATTAAAAGCAATTTTATATTGTGACATGAACTAGACCAAAAAAGGGTACTTAATAAGGTTAACAGAGGCTAAATAATAGCATATATCTTAACCTCAAATATATGACTCACAAGCTATTTAATAGTATAGAATTTGATACTAAGCAAAACTGCTATAAATAAAACCCTATCTGGTAGTTTTGATCAATTAAACTACATAATTAACAAAGATGGTCCATTTATCTTAGGTTGTCTAATTTGCAGTACAGTGTTAAAGTACCTCTACTGGAAGACTAGTTTGTTTAGAAATTAGAACATTCACAGTGATTTACTGGATTTGATTTAAAAGACACAGCAGGAGTTGGCAAAATTCACATATCATGGGGTTAATGTGGGTTAGAATGTAGCTATTTGTAATACAAAAATATTGCATACCAAATACACACATCTAATTTCTTTTAATCCTAGTTCATCTTTTTGCAGAAGTCGTTACTTTGCTAAAATGAACAACAAAAACAGCTGTATGCACCACTATTAGGATACAGAAATCTGCCATTTTCAATTTCCAAAGCAAGAGAACGCTGCATGGGTAATGAGTCAAGCACTGGTTCCTGAGAAGACATCAACTGACTGATAGCTTCTTCAACCCCAGTCTGACCCGAGAGGATAGGTATTCCCACTGCAGGCAGCCAGTTCCAGCCGCGGCCGCCATACATTCAGGCTCCGTGAGTCACAAATTCTCTCTGGTCAGTGGTTTTCCAAATAGCCCCAAAGGGGACAAATAGCCCCAAAGTTTGCTGAGGCTAGGTGAAAAATCACAAAGATGTAGGGTGTGAAGAATAATAATAGTGAAACACTCAGCCTTTCCATGGTGTGGTCCAGGCTCAACCCTTGGAACTCTCAAATCCTTCAGTGTTCCTGGGATTCACTGTCATGAGGGAATGTTCCCTAATACATCTGATATTAAATATCATGGAATTTCCCATCCCCACACCCTAATTAGTTGATTATATTGTAACTTAAAAATAATTTTTCAAAAGTATTTTACAGTTCTAAAATCAATAGATTTGCTTTTTGTGTTTTCTTCCCTTTAATCAATTCTAGGTATAATTATTACTACTTATCTCTTTGCTTTTCAGAAATCAACAAATTTCAAAAAAAATTTCTTAATACTTCAGATATTCTTGCATAGTTCAAACACTGACATAGCCATTGAGAGTTAGTCTCTTATTAAAAGACCCACTAGAGATCACATTGGAATATGCAACGGCGACACACAAGTCTTAAGTATGAAGACGCCAGACCCACATCCTAAAACACATTTAAGTTCTGACAAGCATTTGCAAACTTCACTTTTCTGAAGAGGGTTTGAGTGCTGTTCCTTAGTTACACCTCAATTATCTCCTAACAAGTGCCCCTTGAAAGATTTTCAATAATAGAAAATTAAACTTATTCTTTTAGCCTTTGTGACCAAAGGTAGACTAGCCTAAACACTGCTTTATGTATCTTAGAATATCAAAGCCTGCTCTAATGCACAAAACTTTTGTCTTCACTACAATTGTCACCAGATTATACCATTCCCCACTTGCAAACAGAATTCATCACCAAATCATCACTGACATCCCACTCTTACCTTCAATTTAGCTTCCAAAACCCCAAATGTGCATTGGCAAAAAAATCTTGGATCCCCCAAAAATAGTTTCCAAAAATACATGTTTACTAATTAATAGACTCAGGGCTCTTATAACTTGAATATAGCATAAATAAAACCCTGTGTAGGTTTTAATTTTACTAGCTCTACCCCCAACAAGAATACCAGGATTCTTTCCATCCTGTACATCTATTGATTTCTACCCTACCTAAAGTACTTCCTCTAACATGAAGTAGTTGCCAATTCTCTTACCCCAAAGAGGACAGATGACTCTGTTTGAACCCCCAATGCACATCTCTTATAGCACTTCTGGTGTTCTCCTTTGACTCACACACTTGACCTGCTTTCCCAAATAAGGTAAACCACATTAGTCCATGAAGCCAATATATGGCCCTTTTTAGCACTTTACACAGAGAAAATGCTCAGAAATACTATAGACAATATATTCTGTCAGCCTTCCTGCTATAAAATCTCTAGAAATGCTATAAAATATGATAAATATCTTCTGAGATATAGAACCTAGTATGCAAAAAAGTTAACAGAAAGTTAAAACCATTAGCATCAGGTTGGAGCTGTCCTGGGAACTAATCCAGAGGTTTATGTTTTGAAAGCTCAGGAAATAGGAGGCAAGTCTTTGGGATCAATGAAGGAGTGTTAGAACTGAGACTGGCCATGAAGAGCTAAGCCAGAGTGAAAGGACAAACCAAGATGCATTTTCCCACCATCAAAATAAAACAGCAAGAAAACTTGTTTCTATCTGCCGGAGTTCTAGGTGGGGCGGGTTGGGGTGGGGTGTCCCCTGGGAATGTGTAACCATAAGCTAGTGCTTGCAAGGGGAGAGTTCTGAGGAACTGCAAGCAATGAGATTAACTGAGAAATTCCAGTCAAGGAACATAACAAAGAGGTCCTGCCAATGACTTCTGATTCTAGTCTTGAAGGAGTAAACTGGTACAGAACTTGCCCTTCTACCAGAAACAGCTGAAAAAACTGCATAAATACATGACACAAGTGTTCTTAGGCACTAGAACAGAGAGAAACAAATGAGGTGCATCCTATCATCACTGTGGCTTTCTCTCTCAAAGTATCAAGGTCATGAAAATCAAGAAACTGAGAAATTGTCACAGATAGGATGAGGCTAGAAGACATGACCACTAAATGCAATGTAGTATCCTAGAATGTATCCTGGAAAAAAAAAAATGACACTGATGGGAGAACTGGTGAAATTCAAATAAAGTCTGTAGTTCAGTTAATAGTATTGCATTGTGCTAATTTCTTAGTTTTGACAAACATACCTTGGTAATATAACATGTTAGCATTAGGGGAAACTGAAAATGGGTGAGGGATGTATGAGAACCTGCTCAATTATCTTTGAAACTTGTCTATAAATCTAGATTTCAAAATAAAAAGATTAATAATTTCTGGCATCAAATAAAAAATTACTAAACATGAGAATAAGCAGCAAATTGTGACCCTTAATCAGAAGGAAAATCAGTCAGTAGAACTACAAACATGCTGTAGGAGTTATAGAAATGGTAGAATTAGCAGACAAGAACTTTACAACAGCTATTGCAAATATGCTTAATGATTTAAAGGAAATTATTAACATAATGGAGAGGGAAATGAAAGATTTTTATATATAATAAAAGAACCAAATGGAAATTCTAGTGTAAAAAAAGACAATATCTGAAACAAAAAACTTACTGGATATGATCAAAAGCAAATAAGACGTTGCAGAAAAAAAAAATCAGTGAACTTAAAAACATATCAATAAAAACTACCTAACATGAAACACATGAAAATGGATTGAACAAAGATGAAGAGAGCCTCAGTGACCTTATGGCACAATAAAATTGTGTAGTATAAGTGTAATTGGTGTTTGTTCCAAAAGGAGGAGAGAGGGTTAGTTAGGGACCAAGCAATATTTAAAGAAATAATGGCCAAAATATTTCCAAATTTGATGAAAACCCTAAATCCACAGATCCAAGATGTTCAACAAAACCCACCAAGACTACACATGAAGAAAATCACACTTATGCACATCATAATTAAATCACCAGAGGAAAAAGATACATCACATTTGGAAGAACAACGATAAGACAACACCATAAAATGAAAACATCTTCAAAGTGCTAAAGGAAAAAAACCCAATATGCAAAGGATTCTATACCCAGCAAAAATATCTTTCAAAAGTGAAGGCCAAGTAACACTTTTTCAGACAAAAATTGACAGAACTTGGTCTATCACACCAGTTCTAAAATAATTGCTAAAGGAAGTTCTACAGACTGGAGGAAAATAAAATCAGATGGAGACCCAAACATACAAAAAGTAATGAAGAGCACTAGAAATGGGAAATTCATGAGTAGACATTAAAGAATTTTACATGTTTTTAAAAAATTGTTTAACAGATAATTGAGAGGAATGGCAAAGTGAAGATCTTTGCTAATATGTTCCCCAAAAAGAAAAGATAAAATTGGACAACACCGTCAAAAACAATTATTTCTGTACTCTGAAAATTGACCAAAGGCATAAAACAAATTGAGAAGTTCGTATTCAAGAAAACCACTGAAACTTGGGTAAGAATGATAGCAGTGTAACATTTTACCCACCCTCTTTCACCCCACCTCCTCTGGAGCAACAGTTCTAACAAGGTGGGACAACTTATGAAAACCAGAGGCATTTATGCAGAAGGGAGCTGACTATATTTGTAGCAACATGGAAAACCCCAATGCCCAGGAGTTTGCCAAAAAAAAAGGGAAAGGCCCACATCACAGCTGACCTGAGGTTGCAAACCAGTTGGGCCAACCAAAAGAGAGCAGAAGACTGACTGGAAATTCCACAGGAGGATCTAGGGAGATAACCATGAGCCTTGATACACTCACAGTTTTAAAGATCGTGGGCATGTTAGGTTATCTGTGTACATGCTGATGAGACACCTTAGCTATCTACACACATGTGCATGCATACACATACAAGCACACATGGAAGAAACACAGAAAGCCTGAATGAAGCAAAAATTAAAACTTGGAAAGATCTGTAAATTGCATGAATCTTGAATGTGTCCTCTAAACCACACACAGGTGCACTGACAAATGATAGGGGTCTTATTGGCCCAAGGTGTTTCAGTATAACCTCTGACCAAGCAGCAGCTGGCCACTAAGATGTAATGATCCAAGGGCAGTCCATAAGAGGACAGGCTTAAAAATAAAAACAGAATTAAAAAATATATAGAGAGAGAGAGACATCAGAGGCTATACACTATGGAAGAAACAGATTCCACATAACTATTCCAGGCAAGTGACAGAAACAAACAAACAAAACCCAACAACCACCCCAAGCAGGAGAGGATCAGAATTCAGAGTTGTTAACAATGTACTACTTGAAATGTCCAGTTTTAAACAGGAAAGTGTGGCCCATACACTTGAAAAAAAGGCAGTAAATAGAAACTATCTATGTAGGGGTCCAAAAGTTGGATTTAGCAAAGGGTTTAAAGCAGCCATTATAAATATGTCCAAATGGAAATTCTGGAGTTAAAAACTACAATACTTAAAATGAAAAATTCATCAGAGGGATTCAACAGCAGATTTGAAAACTGGCTAAAAGAATAATCAGTGAACTCAAAGACAAACAAGATTTGATAACTGGCTAAAAGAATAATCAGTGAACTCAAAGACAAAAATTATACAATCTGAAAAACAGAAAGAAAAAGAAGAAAACTGAATTAAGTATGAGAGACCTATGGGGTATAACCATAGCCAATCATATCAACACATGAATAATGGGAGTCCCATAAGGAGACTGTTCTTCAGATTGTATAATTTCTATTGATTTGTCTTTGAGTTCACTGGTTCTTCACTTAAGTTACTGTACTTTTCAACTCCAGATTCAAATCCAATAGATTGTGATGTTAACATGCACACTGTAACCACTAGAGCAACAACTAGAGCAACCACTAAGAAATAGTTTAAAAAAAAAAATCAAAGGAATTAAAAGGTTATACTAAAATATATTTATTTGACACCAAGAAGGCAATCCAACGAAAAACAGAGGAACAAAAAAGACATGAGACATAAAAAACAGCAATATGGCAGATGTAAATGAACCATATCTATAATTATATGAATTAATAAACACTCCAATCAGTATGTAGACTGTCAGAATGGACATTTTAAAAACAAGGTTCAACTATATGATATCTATAATACACAATTGTTAAATTCAAAGATACAAATAGGTTGAAACTAAAAGGAACACTATGTAAATGCTGTCATAAGAGCTGGAGTAGTCATAATAATATCAAACAAAACAGCCATAGACTTTAAGATAAAAATGTTACTAGAGAAAAAGAGGGCATCTTGTAATAATAACAGTATCAATTAATCAGGAAGATATAACAATGACAAGTACATACACACCTAACAACAGAGCCAAAAAAAAAAAGTACATGGAGCAAAAACTACCAAAAATGAAAGATATGACAACTCAACAATTGTTTGAGTCCTCAATACCCCACTCTCAATAATGAGTAAAACAAGTAGACAGAAAATCAGCAAGGATACAAAAGACAGCAATATCAATGAAGCTGGCATGTATAGAATACTCCATCCAACAAGAGAATACAGACTTTTCAATAACACACAGGAGAGAACATATGTTATCCGTAAAAAAAGTCTTAATGAATTTTAAAAGACTAAAGACATACTAAGTATTCTCCAGACACAACAAAATTAAAGTGGAATCAATAATAGATAGAAACTTGGAAAATACTCAAGTATTTGAAAATTAAACAATATATATTTAAATAAATCATGGCTCAAACCAGACATCTTGAGAAATGTCACAACGTTTTGAAATAAAGGAAAATGAAAACATCACAGATCAAAAGTCACTGGATACATCTAAAAGAGTACTTAGAGGTTAATTTATATCTTTAAATGCCTATATTAGAAGAGAATGATCTCAAATCAATACCTTAAGTTAATACCTTAAAAAAACAGAAAAGGAAGACCAAACTAAGCCTAAAGCAAGGAGAA
This sequence comes from Tursiops truncatus, assembly GCF_011762595.2. Taxonomy (NCBI): domain Eukaryota; kingdom Metazoa; phylum Chordata; class Mammalia; order Artiodactyla; family Delphinidae; genus Tursiops; species Tursiops truncatus. Next base: position 38,453,177 of record NC_047052.1, on the reverse strand, counting down.
GGATGGAAAGAATAAAGACTGGAATCAAAAATCAATAAAATAGTAAACAAGAAAAGCAGAGAAAAATCAATGAAATAAAAAAAATGTCTCCTTGAAAAGATCAACAAAATTAACAGGTCTTTAGCTAGACTGACCAAAACAATAAGAAGACACAAATTAGCGAAGTCAGAAATGAAAGGGGAGACATCATTACCAACCCTACAGAAATTAAATGGGTTATAAGGGAATGCTATGAGCAACATTATGCCAAAAAAATGAGACAACTTACATGAAATGGACAAATTCTTACAAAGCCAGTTACCAAAACGAGCTCAAGAAGAAACAGAAAATCTAAACAGACTTATCACAAGAAACTGAGTAGTAATTACAAATCTTCCCACAAAGAAAAGCCCAGGCTGGATGGTTTCACTGGCAAATTCTATCAAACATTTGAAGAAGAAATAATACAAATCCTTCACAATCTTATTCAGAGGAGGAAAGACACTTCCCATCTCATTCTATGAGAACAATATTATCCTGATACAAAAGCCAGACAAAGACATTAGACAAGAACAGAGGACTACAGACCAATATCCCTCATGAATATCTGCCACAACATTAGCAGCAAACCAAATTCAATAACATATAAAAAGGATTATATACAACACAGGATTATACAATATACAACAAAAGGATTATATAAAGTGGGATTTAGCCCAGGAATGCAGGGTTGGCTTAACATCAGAAAATCAACTAATGTAACACACTGCATTAATAAAGAACAAAATCACACAATTATCTCAATAGATGCAGAAATAAACATTTGACAAAATCCAGCCCCATTCATGACAGAAAACTCCAACAAACCCAAAAATAAAAGAAAACTTCCTCAACTTAATAAAATGTATCTATGCAACACCTATCACACTTAATGGTGTAAAACTGAATATCTTCTCCCCAATCAGAAACAACACAAGGATGTCCATTCTTACCACTTCTGTTCAATACTGTACTAGAGATTCAACCTAGTGCAAGCAGTTAAGAAAAAGAATACAGACTGAAAAGAAAGGAGTAAAACTCTCTTCATTCACAGATAACATGATCCTGTGTGTAGCAAATCCTAAGAAACACCAACGCACACATGACAAAAACTAATAATTGAGTTCAGGAAGGTTTCAGGATACAAAGACAACACACAAAAGTCAATTGTATTTCTATATACTAGCAGTGAACAATTTAAAAATGACATTAAGGAAACAGTTCTCTTTACAGTAGCATCAAAAATAATGAAATGCTTAGGAATAAATTTAACAAAAGTTTAAGACTTGTAATCTGAAAACTACAAAACATTCCTGAGAGAATTAATGAGGATCCAAATAAGTGAAGAAACATTCCATATTCCTGGATTAAAAGACTCAATATTAACATGGTAATTCTCCCACAAACTCATCTATAGATTCAATAAATCCCCAAAAAAATCCCAGTAACATTTACACAGTAGTAGATAAGATGAACCTAAAGTTAACATGGAAATGCAAAGAGCCCCAAACAGCCAAAAACATTTTAAAAAGAGAGTAAAATTTGGAGAACTTAACAGCTTACCACAAAGCCACAGTAAATCAAGACCATTTGGTACTGATATAAGGATAAACAAATATATAAAACACAATGGAGAATATACAAAGAAACAACTTCATAATCAACTGATTTTCAAAAAGGGTGTCAAAAAAATTCATTGTAAAAAAGGGCAGTCTTTTCAACAAATGGTTCTGGGACAATTGGGTATCTAATTGAATTTAGACCCTTGCCTCACACCATACATAAAAATTAACTCAAAATGGATCAGAGCCCTAATTATAAGAGCTAAAACTATAAAATTTCTATAAGAAAACATAGGAGAAAAATTCTTGTGATTTGGGGTTAGGCAAAGAATTCTTAGATGCTAAAAAGTACAATCTTTAAAAGAAAAAAATTATCCAAAAATAAACTGGACTTCATCAAAACCAAAGACTTCTGTGCTTTAAAAGATACCATTAAAAAATCAAAAAGTCACAGACTTAGAGAAAATATTTGTAAATCATGTATCCAATAAAGGACTTATATTTAGAAAATGCAAAGAACTCTTACAACTCAATAAGAACCCAATTAAAAATTGAGCAAAAGATTTAACTGTAATCTCTCAAATAAGTTAAGCTTAAATTCACCATCTGACCCAGCAATTCCACTCACAGGTATCTACTCAAAAGAAATAAAAACATGTCCACACAAAAACTTGTATATGAATGTTCATAACACCGTTATTCACAACAGCCAGAGAAATGAACAATCCAGGAGTTCATCAACTACGAATGAATAAATACATGTGGTATATCCATACAACAGAATACTATGCAGTAAAAAGAAAGAACAATCTATTGTTGCATAATAAAACATGGATGTAGCTCAAAAACCTTAACGCTAATTGAAAGATAGATGCTAAAGACTATATATGCATGATTCCATTTAAATTAACTGTCCAAAAAAGGTAAATCTGTACAGAGAAATCAAATTAGCGGTTACCTGAGGCTGGGGATATGAATGGGAACTGACTATAAATGGGAAAAAAGGGATCTTTTTAGCATGATGGAAATGTTCTAAAACTGGGTTTAGTGAGTTAGTGGCACAACTTGAAATCTTCGAAAACCCATCAAATTGCACACTTAAAAAAGGATGTTATGCAGGCACATGAAAAGATGTTCAACATCACTAATCATCAGGGAAACGCAAATTAAAACCACGAGATATCACCTCACATCTGTCAGAACGGCTATCATCAAAAAGAACACAAATAAACAATGGTGAAGATGTGGAGAAAAGGAAACCTTCCCACACTGTTGGTGGGAGGTACATTAGTGCAGCCACTGTGGAAAACAGTATGAAGGTTTCTCAAAAAACTAAAAATAGAACTACCATATGACTCAGCAGTTTCACTCCTGGGTATATATCTGAAAAAAACAAAAACACTAACTTGAAAAATACATGCACCCCAATGTTCATAGCAGCATTATGTACAATTTCCAAGATATGGAAGCAACTTAAGTGTCCATCAACAGGTGAATGGGTAAAGATGTGGTGTGTGTGTACGTATATACACACATACATGCAAAGGAATACTATTAAGCCATAAAAAAGAAGAATGTAATTTTGCCATTTGCAACAACATGGATGGACTTCAAGGGTATAGTGCTATGTGAAATAAATCAGACAGAGAAAGATAAATACTGTAATGATACCACTTATATGTGGAATCTTAAAAACACAACAAACGAGTAAATATAAAAAAGCAGCAGACTCAACGGATATTGAGAACAAATTAGCAGTTACCAGTGGGGAGAAGAAAGGGGGAGGAGCAATACAAGGGTAGCAGATTAAGAGGTACAAACCATTATGTATAAAAAAAGCTACAAGGATATATTGTACAACAGGGAATATAGCCAATGTTTCAGAATAACTACAAGTGTAGGATAACCTTTAAAAATTGTGAATCACTATCTTATACACCTGTAGCTTATATAATATTATACATCAACTATACTTCAATTTTAAAAAAAGAAAACCAAAAGGATGTTATGGCATACAAACTATTCCTCAGTAAAACTGTTCAAAAAAACTGGAACCAAAGTACCACAAACACTAAAGTGATCACAACACTGTCTGGAAAGAGGGTAGCTATAATAAAAGTGCACATTTTTTGTTTTGTTTTGTTTTGCGGTACGCGGGCCTCTCACTGTTGTGGCCTCTCCCGTTGCGGAGCACAGGCTCCGGACGCGCAGGCTCAGCGGCCATGGCTCACGGGCCCAGCCGCTCCGCATGTGGGACCGGGGCACGAACCCGTGTCCCCTGCAACGGCAGGCGGACTCTCAACCACTGCGCCACCAGGGAAGCTCGAACTAGCTATATTTTTATACAAAATACTTCAAGGCAAAAAAACCCCGAAACTGTCACTAGGGGTAAAGAGTCACTATTAGGCCTCTGTATTATGAACATACTATTCTATACTATTATAGAACAGAACAGTGTATTACATATCTGTGTATTATATATAATGATGTCTAAGTTTACATAAAAATGAGTTTTTCAATGAAATACTGTTACACTATTTCTACTTTTACTAATCTCCATCTGCATTCCTTTTATGCACGTGGCCAAATCATCGAAACTTCACCTCCATTCCACCAAGTCAAAATGAATTCTCTTAATGTGTAAAGTTTAAGAAACAAAGCAGTTTTCTAACTCATATTTTTTAAAAGGTGACCTCATTGCGAATAAGCAAGACTATACAGATATACAGATCACACATTTCCTTACTAGTTATGTGCTCCTGTTTCGAGGGCAATTTAAACATTAAAAAAAAAAAAAAGTGTGAAGACTGATGATTCTGGAGCAAGGCTGCCTGGGTTTTTAACCCCAATTCCACCATTTAATAGTTGTGTAGCTTAAAACATTGCTTAATCTGAGTTAGTTTCCTTATCTCTAAAATGGGGGAAAGGGATTGAAAAATAGTGCCTACCTCGCTGGATTGCTTTATTAAATGAAATAATCCACATAAAGTATATAGAAAATGCTTGACACAAAGTAAGTGATCAAAAATATTGATTCTTTATGATTCATTGTTATTAACGGAACTGCAAAAACTTCATATCCTAAATGATGTTCCTTTAAAATGAAATTCAAATAACTGAAAAAGCATTTTAAAATGTAAAAACTGAACAATATCGACCAATGGATTAAACATAAAACCATAAATATTTATTGTAGTTGAGCAATTCATTTAACAGGCATTTAATCGAGAGCCTATATGCCACTCACCAAAAGGATACACAGAAAAAGATTAGCATCCTTGAAAAGCTATTTCTTATGGAGGAGAAAAATAAATCTAATAGAATGAGGTATCTGTATTTTATAAAATTGGAAATTATTCCGATTTATGGAAAACTCTTATAAATCACTTGCATGACCCATTTCCCCCCCCCAAATAAAAATATAGCAAAATGAGTATAATCACTATAAACACTTTAAGTCCACTTAGGACACTATAGTGTCCCAAAGTTATTATCAAAGAATCATCAATAAAATGTAGATATGCAAGCAAATGTGTTAAAACCACATCCTTGATAAGAAAACAAATACTGTTAAAAACAGACTTTATCATGTATAAAAGAAATCATACAGTAAAGATAGCCCATTAATCCTACTTCTAGGAATCTACCCGGAAGATACTTCCAATGACACAAAAATACATACACATCAAAGTTACTCATTGCATCATTTGTAATTGCAAAATTACTCAGAAACCTAAATGTCCATACACAGCAAAGTGGCTGGATAAACTATGCTACATCTACACAAAAAACGTGGTATACCTCTGTTAAAAAAAAAGGGGCAAGCTCTCTGTAAACAGGCATAGAGCGATGACCAGGGCATACTATTAAACACATTAAAGTGGAAGGGAGAAGTTACATATGTTATCCTTCATGTAAGAAAGAAAAAAAAGAAAATATATGTGTATCTATTTGTGCAAAAGAAATACAAAAAGGTTAAACCAGAAAATAGATTGGTTACTAACAATGGGTAGATGAGGAAGTGACAGAAAGACGACAGAAATGAGAATGGGCAGCAGGAATGAGGGAGGAGTGTTTATCTTGTTTATCTTTTTACATAGCTGTGACTCTTAGAACCACATTAATGTTTCATATACCCTTCACACACACCCCAAATAAACCATTAAACCCAGCCACAATGTGGAGAGAATCCAATGGAGCACAAACACTAACAAATGAACCTAACTCTACTATAAATGAATAACAATCACAATGAAGGAGTGGGAAAGAAAAAGAACTTTTGATTGATAAAGCTGAAGGAAAAAAAGAACTGAACATAAATAGTGCGATATACTTAATAAATGTGTCTCTCCGGGGGGTTAGGATTAGCACTCTAAAACTACTTCTGTGTGTCAACAGCTGACCTTTGAACAACATGGGTGTGAAATGTGCCTGTCCACTTATATGTGGGTATTTTTTTTTACTAGATACGTACTACAGTACTGTAAGATGCACGGATACAGAACCATGGATACAGAGGGACAGCTGTAAAGTTATATGCCAACTTTCAACTGTGAGGAGAGTCAGTGCCCCAACCTCAGAGCTGCTCAAGGGTCAACTGCACTAGATATTTTAAAAATAAGTAAATACATTGTACACAATAAGAGCCACGTTTCTCACTATTGAAGAAAGATGTCATAAATAAGGAAAAACTGAAACGAATCCTGTGGTGTTAGATTAGAATCAGAAGTATCAGTGTACACTTCCATTTTTTAATGTACATAAGCAAACAAATATACATAGATATGTGCATCAGTTAGTATACATAATTTCCTAGCCCTACCTACTAAAAGGGCCTAGAAGCAATGACACCAAAATGGCAATACACACACCTACATGAGAAGATGTTGGTTTTTAAACACCATTCTCCATTTAAAGGATCAAGGGCTCCTTGGAGAAGTGGTTACTGGTTCCAAGCCTGGAGCGGGAAAAATATAAGATACACCTATAACATTTTATGGTGTCAGAAAGAAAGTGTTCAAAAAAGACGAAGACTTGTTGAAAGAATTCAGGAGCCAACTCAAAGGAGTTCCTAAACGTCAAAGGTAGAACAATTTGAATAAACAAAATAATGATAACTGGATTTTGACCCACAGAATATCCAAGTCCGTACACATACAAATTAATAAACAGGGGGCAGCGGTGGTGGGAGGGTAATGACACAGATTTTCATTACAAAAGAGTCCAAGAAATAAATGTAGAAAGAAAGGGCAAAACAGAAAATCACTATTAGGCAAATACCACAGTAATAACTGTTGCAGACAAGATCCACAAATGAATGCAAAAATTAGCGGGCTTGAGGAGAAAAAGAAATCTGTAAATTGCAAAGTATCTCCTTCAAGATATTTAATTAACTACAAAGAAAAAGACAGTAACTTTACGGTGGAGAAACCTGGCAGACATCCCCTTAACCAAGTGATCAAGGTTAAAGTGATGCAGGTCTCGAAATTAAGGACCTCCTGAAATGACTCACTAGAACGCATCTCTGATCTGAACCTCTTGATATTATCTATTTCTGTGGTAGTCTTGCCAAAAATGCAAAACCTCATTCTAATCATGTGAGTGTACTGGACAAACCCAAATTGAGGAACATCATACAAAATACCTGACCAGTACTCTTCAAAAATACCAAAGTCATGAAAGATAAGGAAAAACTGAAGAACTGCCAGTGATTGGAGAAGACTAAGGAGCAATAACAAATAAATGCAAAGTGGGATCCTATATAGGATCTTGGAACAGAAAAGAACGCCTAGTAGAAAGTTGGTGAAATTCAAATAAGATCTATAGATTAGTTAATAGCATTGCACCAAAGTGAATTTCCTGGTTTTAATAATTGTGTTATGTTCATACAAGATGTTATAATTTTAGGAGAAGCTGGATGAGGGGATATATGGGAACTCTATTTTTTGCAATTTTTCTGTAGGTCTAAAATTAGTTCAAAGTTAAAAGCAATTCAGTCTGTTCTGTTTACAATTTAAAAGAGAACACTTAAGACCAACTTCATTTTATCATGTTGAATACTGAATTTAATATGAAAAATAAAGCTATAAGGTTAAGTTACAATTTGAAACTTTGTTTTAAGACTGAAGCTATGAAGTGGGGCAACACTACTTCATTTGGTCTTCAGCAGAAAATCTAATACTTCTTTGTTCCTACTACCATCTTGTTCCATGAGGAAACATCTTATTTGAAAGAAACATAAACTACATAAACAACAACAGGCTCAAGATGAAGTTGAAGAACATGAGAAATTATTTAATGACAATACTCTTGAAATTATATGACTGTAAAGAACACCAGAATAATCCCACAGTGAAGTTTGTTTCTGGGGGAAAATCTAACACAGAAAGGCTCACTTGACAAGCAGTTGGAGTTGGGGGCTCCTTTATGTGTATGTGATTGTACTCTTGGTTGTTTTCTTTTTTGTGGGGGATTGGCTGAGAGAAAAAGTTTTTAACTAAAAATACATGCACAGTTGATCAAAATTTGCTAAAGAACAAATCTACATTTTTAGGCAATCTTTTAAAATCAGTCCTCTGTTCTGATCTGAATTATCCATTAACTTGTGGGGATTCAGGCTCACCCCCTTATTATTAAAATACATATTCATAAAACTTTTACAGTTGTGCTGTTCTAGTTACAGATAGGTTCTACTTTTCTAGGACATAATTTCACTTTGTTTAAGCAAGAATTCATTAAAGAAGCTATAAATAACCTTTAAATATTTAGCCATGAACAGAGGAGGGTGGACTGGCCTTGATGGCTTATTTTAGTACTAATGCAGAATGCTTTTTAAAAGCTACATTTTAGCATGCATCAAGCTAATGATTAACACTTGCAGTGTAATTTTCAATGTTAGGATAAATTTCTTTTTATTTTACGGAGTTGTACCAAAAGTAAATATGTTTTTCAATCATTTACTACTAGGAAAGTAACCGTTAAGAATGAAAATGTCTGGGAGATTAAAACATACAATTTCTTATTTTAAAATTTTATTTATTAATTTCTCTATTTACTTATTTATTTTTATCATCTAGACAACCTTTCCTTCTCTCCCAAAATATAATGCCAGTTAAAACTGCACACACTAGGGAAGAACTGCCTATGGAATTATAAGAATTCAAGGATCCATTGTGTGGTGCATGTAACATATATATGAATCAAAGACTTTTCTATATTTGATTCTGAATCATAAAGTTCACAACATTTTAGAGACCAAGTTTCATAAAATTTTTACTTAAAAAAAATTTACAAAATACCATTATTCCAATCAAAGAAACTTTCCCTTGGGTACATGCAGCTTTCTGTCTTAGAGATTACAGAATGACAGTCAAAGAGGGAGAGATTTTTTAAATAGCCACCTAGCTGCAAAACCTACAAGAAGTAGATTTTTTTAAAGTGCCTTAAAATGCTAAAGCAAGTAATATAATTGTTGAATCTACTTGAAATTTTAAAAGTTTCTTTAAAATGGTCCATATGGTATGCACAATATCACAGCTGGTACAAAACTGCCAGTATTTAGTTCAAAACACAAAAACAATGCATATGAACAGTATTCTTTGAAAAATAATTCAAAATGCTGCCACTACTTCATAAGGCAAGCTTAAACAAGAGTGCTGACAGTATTCAGAGAATTAATGAAACAAGCTGAATATTAAAGTATTTAAATATTTACTTTGATTTCTTTTTAACACCATTGATAACAGTAAGAGAACTTGCTGTCAAATTAACTCAGGATGGCTTATTTCAAATTACATGTAACATATTTTGCTATATTTATTCTAAACAATTGCAAAACTAGGTTTTAGGATGTAAACTCCCATTTGCTAGGCAGGCCCTAGTTTTTCTGCTGCAATCTGGCAGCTTTGAACTTTGAAACCCTCTTTGTAGTTCCTTCTGATACTTCTGACAGAACTTCTTTTCGTTCTGGAATGGTGGGTAGCACAGGATGAGCCATGGCTGGGTGTGGTGTTAAGGAAGGTGACAAAAATTCTTTTTCTATTACAGTTCCAGAAAAAGCCTGGAAGACAAAAGTGAGATTATGATAATAAAATGCAAATAAGGTGCCCACAAAATCTTTATCCTGTACTTGCCAATTAGACATTTCTTTTCATTAAAAGTAAATTCATAAGATTTTTTTGATAGACAGAACTATAACATCAAAATACAAATTGCTCATAGAAATCAAGTACCATTAAAATATATCTTAATTACACCACCAAATATAAGTAGATTTTTTAATAGTACACATGCAAGAAAACAAAAATGTAAAAAACATGTTCACATGGGATTTTTTAAAAATGGGTAAATAAAAGGTCCTCAACTTTCATACACTCCATTTATATCCAGACCATGCTGTGAAAAATAATGTATTAAAATTAAGAATTCTATTAGGGTGTCAAACATCAGCTGATGAATGAGCTATCCTATGGTGGCCATGCTGCCTGTGAGCCAAGAGCTTAGTTTCAGCAGCAGTGACATCTCTTGGGTGGTGTTCATTCATGCAATTATTTGAGTATTTTATTGCATCTTGCCTCATTTTTATTTGAGATCAGTGGAAACTGAAAATTGAAAGTGCTGGTGCTAGTGGAAATAAGTATCAGTCTCTTTAGTACAATCAGTACCACTTACGGACTATTTAGCAAAAGCAACAGAAGTTCTACATATGTTTATTCATTTATAAAGATATATATTTTTATATGTATTTGACTTATACTCAAATGGGTATATCAGTTTGATATGGTATGAGTTCCCCAGTCTTCCTAAATACTTCTTAAATTAAAAATCTAAAATACCCACCAAACATAAGAGTAAAAAAAATATCAAGTCTGGGTATAATGGAAACCATAACGTTTCCATTTTGGTATCTCCCAATACCCCTCCTTTCTCCACACACAAAACTATATGCAACATGGTTGGTAAGAGTATATGTGTGTGCACTCATTTTTCTGAGGAGAGGATCTCCAGCTCTCACTAGATTGTAAAATGGTTCCACAATTCCAAAGAGTTAAAAATTTCACTGGCACGAGCCAAAACACAGAAGGACTATAGATAATTATCTGTCATGTATATATTTTTTCTTTAACTCAACCAAAGCATTTAAAAGAGAAAAGTAAAATCTGCTACTTGAACTAGCATAAAATGACTATAAGTCTGATCTAGTGGAATTTATTTAAAATAAGCTGCTAAATAATTTTCTAGACATGGGACTTCCCTGGCAGTCCAGTGGTTATGACTCCATGCTTCCACTGCATGGGGCACGGGTTCGAACCCTGGTTGGGTAACTAAGATTCCACAGGCTGTGTGGTGCAGCCAAAAAAAAAAAAAAAAAAATTCTAGCCAAAAATGAAATACATATGCTAATTAAGATACTTTAAAATTCCTATTTCACAGAAATAGAACTTCAAGAGTGGTACTACTTTCATTTTGAACTACTTTATTATAATACCTATATTGTGCTTGCTAGTGACTATTAATTTATTAATTTTTTTATAAGTTATTAATTATCAAAAAAGTACTGGGCTTCCCTGGTGGCGCAGTGGTTGAGAGTCCGCCTGCCGATGCAGGGGACACGGGTTCGTGCCCCGGTCTGGGAAGATCCCACATGCCGCGGAGCGGCTGGGCCCGTGAGCCATGGCCGCTGAGCCCGCGCGTCCGGAGCCTGTGCTCCGCAACGGGAGAGGCCACAACAGTGAGAGGCCCGTGTACCGAAAAAAAAAAAAAAGTACAAGCCTAGAATTAACTGATTATGATCTATGACTTTTGAGACTAAATATATGTATGAACTAAAGAAGCTACAAGATAAACAATGCCATTACTCTGTCGATTAACTTCAATAAATAATTATATAAAATAATTTAAGAACAATAAGATTAATGATTTCCAGACCATACCTGGAAGATACAGCAGCTACAATTTTTAAAAAATCTTTTCAACTCCAAAATGGGGGAAATGAATTGCATACCCCTTTGAAATGGAGCTACCACCACCACCTTTTTAACTCACAAAAATTGGTCAAAGATACTATATAAAATAAAGAGTTAAAGATACACACATACCTCAGGTGTTACTGATAAAGGAAAAAGTTTCTTTTGATGATTTTCTTGTTGTTCCTCGTCCAAAATGCTCTCATTAGCATCACTACAAGTGGCCTCTTCACAGCTAATGCTCCTCAAGACTCCCCGTCTATCATCAAAGTCAGCAGCACTGCTTTCACTGGTATCACTGCAAACACTGTTCTCTCTACTGCGAGACTTCAGGATGGACTTACGAGGGACATATTCTCCATTCACGATATCAACAAAGACTCTATAATATCAAAAAAATATACTCTTTAGTTAACTCATAAAACTGAGAATAAATTTACAAGGATTTTAAAAAATCTTTTCTAGAAATCAATCTGAAATGTTTTATTCAAACTTATATCCAAAATTTTCACCATCACAATAGTTTTGTAGCCTCGAATGACATATTTACATTACTTTTATTATTGTTTGGCCTAATAAAATACAGCCGTTTATTTATACACATGTTCTGGGTGACAACAGCGTGATTTGCCAAAATTCTACATATATTTTAGACCTGCTCAGAAGTCACTTAACAATTTTCACTATTTTACAAATAAGCGTCATGAAAACAGTAGGTATTTTCAAATGACAGCTTTCTCAACAATACAACAAAAAATTGGAATAGCATACTTAACTTCAACTCTGTGGAAAGGTAAAGCACGTGCCAAGCACTGTCATAGCTGTGATAGGAAAAGTGCTGCCCCAGCATACTAGAAACACAAACTTTCATTCTAAAGTTAACATACAACATTTTTTTACTAGATTGGGAATGTTTTAAAAGCACTGGCAAAGAGGGGCAAAAGCAAAAAACCAAGCAACCTTCCAATTGCTTTGAACTGAGAAGCTGTGGTGGGGGCTCAGCAGCTCCTGTGAGAGCCTTTAAAACACTAAGCTAACTCTATTAGAATACCTCACTTTTCAGTGAGAGCCTTCTGTGTTACAAGTAACCTTTTCCTGTATACACTCAGCTGCAAAAAATGAGAAGGGAAGAGCAGGCTGTTCTGCTATCTGTGAATACCACTCACCTGTAAATGTCAGCAGGAGTCCTGATCATAGGCAGCTCTTGGGGAGAATGACCACTGCCAGAGCTGTTCTTTCGCTTACGTTTGGCTTCTTCTTTCTTTTCACTGAATTTTAAAGTGGTATTTTTTCCAGTATTTATTCGTACCTAAAAATTTCATAGCAAAAAATTATGATCCTTTTGAGAAATCAAGGCCAAAACTAAAACCAATAAACTCTACAATTAAAGAAATAATAGTAATAGAGGCAGTTTACATTTTTTGACACAAATGATGTGCATTATCAGCTAAGGCTAACAAATTCTTATACTTCTACAGTATTAAATTATACCTTAAGTGACCAATTCTAGTCATCAGTGACTTTATTATCATACAGAAAGCAAAATACATACAAACTAAATGCTAGATTATTATAAGCTTTCACATCACCCATTACTTTGATATAAGTTTTTGGCTTAAATCATGCATTTCAAAACAAACAGCACAATTAACCAAAACAAGTATTCAGTAAGAATATAAAACTTAAGTCATTAAAAACAATATTGGATAATGCTTAACTATTTAGAATTTTTAAAATACCTCTAATTTTTAAAAATTTAAGGACCAGAAAATAAAAATCAACCCTGTTCAGGATTAATACATTATTCTTCTATCCCTACTCGGCATTTACACCATCTTTCCATATTAATGACTGCTATTCCCCATAACATTCCTGCAAATATTATTTATTCTTCCTGTTTTATCTAAATGAAAACTAATTTAAAGCCTGAAAAGAGAATCACAAAACAAACTTTTTTCCTGGCTAATAGGTCAATTTTTTCCAAAGAATTCCAAGATGCTCCTTTTAGTTTGAAGTATTAGAATATATATTTTAAAACACCATATAAGTATTTCACTTCACATTAGAGCAGGGAAATCTTGACCTAAGAAATAGCAAATATGTCTTAAACACGTTTGATTAAATAATAATCTCAGGCCTTTAAGACTGCTACCACAGACCCTTACCTCTGATACAGGCAAACCCTGCAAGGGTGCCCTGTTGTGGTAAAAAAAACAAAAAAGCACCAAACTGAGAAAAAGGAGTCCCTGTTTTATTACTAACTAGCTCTATGGTCTTCTAGGCCCTAAGTTTCCTTGAGAAAGACAAATTAGAAAGATGAAATTCCCAGTAGCTCCTTAAAGCAGTATTATGAGGCCAAGAGAACAAGGGAATGAGTTTAAGGTCCTTCCTTCAGTGAGATCCAACCTGCTTTGATCTGGGATTTTAAAACTGGGTATTCTACAATAAGTATGGAGGGAACAAAAAGTCTTTTGATACTAAGAAAACTTAAAAACCTGTATTAGAAGACCTCTCTGTAGTAACCTCCAGCTCTAAAATATCAAAATTCTAAAATCATGATTACCACCCAGAGATGTTTATATTTAATCTGTGAGAAATGGAACTAATTTTTACTTCCTTCTAAATCTTTCCTTTTTGCTCATGATGCTCCTATTCATTTTATGCCCACATAGAAACAACCTGATATAATTAAAAATTTAACTAATGCAAGTCGCTTTCATCTTAAATACACCAAAATGCCCAAATTAACTCTAGAATTCTTAAGAAAGCTTTCTGAATGAAGGACAGGTAGAGTTACAGTAGTTGTCACTCAAACTGATCTCCTTCCAGACCCCCAAATTTCAAATTCTATTGTGGCTTCAGAGAACAACAGACCAATACCAGCTAACTATCTAGACTTTTATTTTCCTTTTTCTTTTTAGATAAATTGGTCAGAGCAAGAGGCAAAAGATGGCTTTCTTGTTTGGCACTATCAACAATATTAATCCCTGTTAATATTGCTCTTTTAAAGAATACCGCAGATGATCTCTAATATTCAAATTATATGAAAAATTAGTAAAGTTAAAAGTATACAAACCCTCTTAGGTTCGACAGTATGAGAAAAATATATTGTTGGTATAGAATTATCTTCAGCCCCTAAGGTATCATGGTCATTTTCATTATCACCACCATCATCATCTTCTTCATCTTCATTATTGTGATAAGAATTTGAACCATTAATTGAACAGTTCCATTGACTATTCACTTGACCATTGAACAGTTCTGAATTTGTAACATTCTGATAACAATTGCTGGGAGTGAGAGAGTCCATTACTTGATTCATCATATTCACATTTATGTTCTGATCTTCCTTTTCCTCTTCAGAGGACGTATCTTCTCCATTTGCAATCAAAGTATCAGGCTTACTAGAAAAAGAAAATTAACAAGATCAAACAAACACACTAGAATTTTACATATTCTAATTTGCACTTAAGTTCAAAGGGTAAAAACTAAGGTTTTGCATAAGGTATTTTTAAACTAGATTTCTAGGCTAATAAAATGTTTTGAAATGAATTAATAAATAATAGTTTCTATGCTAATTCTATATGTTGTAGTTATTCAAACAAAAGTAGAATACAGTAGATTTTTTTTTATCTTTGCAAGGAGGATATTGGCCATATACAATAAAATACCATACAAATACAATCATAAATTTGTAAGAAATCATAGAGAATATGTTATCTTTATTTAAAGACCAGAAACTACAACCACAGAACTATAACGTATTTCTTTCTCTTTCTATAATCAAAATATTTTATAAGCCTGTATTATTGTAATTTTAAAAAATAAAAGATTTCTACATATGTGCATGATTTATACACATATACTTCTCATGCTTGCTTCATTCTACAAAGGATTTGAGGACCTTATAAAAATAACAAAACCCAAAATGCAACAAACTGAAATAACATCATGCAAAAGTAGAAAAAGAATCGTGACCAAGAAAATCATAAGATTAAAAACTGATTTACAAAAATTAAACAGTATCAGTTAATCAAAAAGACCTAAGTATAGGTGAAATATGGTAGTGAAAAAAATATCCTTTGTGTTTCATGTCTTATTTTTCACAGTAACTAATTCTGCATATCATTTAAGCAAACTAATATAGGAAATTCTATAGTAACAGTTTTCATTGAGCACTCTGATAATTCTGAGTGCTAATATGTATTTCAAATGGAAATTTGGTAAAGTTTTTCATATCTATAACTACTTGACCAGATGACAAATTACCTGCTCAATAAGCAGAAAAGTTTGCAAAGGAAAGCAAGGATATTTTACAGCAACAAACTTAAACTGAATGCACATATTTTTTTTTAACAAGTCATTCAAACATACAGCATTATCTTGACTACAGTATAAAAACAACTCATTTAAAATATAATATATAAAGCATCCATAATTATTTAAAGTGAAGTATCTGGTATACCTTACTTTATTATACAAAATAGGGCTGAAACCTTATAATAAAAAATAGGAATATTGATTTTGTGTATTTCTGTACACACACATGCACTGGCATGTGCATGAACACATGGCCTTAAAAGAAAATATTCTAGAGAATATTTATTTTAGGGTGGTAGGGTTATTGATATTTTAGTATAGCATGCTTTTCTGTATTTTCTTCAATCAGCACATATTTTATAAGGAAACGTGTGTAAGGAACTTTGTCATTAGGTACCTATCAATATCAATTTCACCCAGCAATTCTTCTTGTCTCTCTAATTCTTCAAGTCGATCCCACAGCTCCTTATCAGCAAGCAGATCCTTGGATTTTAGATCATTTGAGAATTCTGCTTCAAAAATACCTGAAGTTTTTGGTTTGGAGTGAGGCTTATGAGCAATTCGGTGTTTTGCTATTTAAAAAAAAAAAAAAGGAAAAAGAAAGGCTGTTTATTAAAAGCCAATTTTTAAAAGGCGCAAACCTAGACTTAATAAGATTTTCTCTTGGGGTGAGGGGTTGTTGAGAAAGAGGGGGGCATGATTTTTAAGCCAAACAGTAGACCTCCAAGGATGTATGTCTCCTTAGAATCTTGCGACTTAAGAGTGTAGTCCAAGGACCAGCAGTACTGGCATCCCTGGAGAACATTTCAGAAGTATAGACTCTCAGGGCCTCCCCAGACCTGCTGAATCAGAATTTGTATTTTAACAAGAGCCCCAGAGGATTCACAAGCATATTAAAGACTGTGAAGAGCTGCTTGAAAGCTTCAAAAATGCATAAGCAGAAATGGTCACAGTGCACTCTAGCTATAATGTAAAATTCAACACAAGTAATACCCATCTTCCATCCTTACTCAAGAGAATTTAGTTACTAAAGTAACACATAAAAGCCTTGTCACAGGATACTTTCAACTCTAAGGCACTGCCAGACAGGAATACCCTAGGAGAAATCTATGGAGCCTAATCCTTGAAAAATTCTACTATAATTTTATATATGAATATTTCTACTTTTTAAATTGCTTTATCTTATTTATAATCCTCATGTGAGGCAGGAGATGGATAAAATCTGAACTCAAACCTATCAGCTTTTCACTTGAAAAAAATAATTATTTTTATAAAGCAAATTAAAGCTTTAAAGACGGCAACGGGAGAAGTCTACAATGCCGTTACGAGATATGGTACTAACAGATGACCTCCATCATATATTCAAATTTACAGAATTGTTTTCTAAATCTGAAAATATCAAAATTACATTTCATAGCCTATTCTCTATAACTATTATTGATAAAACAGTATTAACAAGTTTTATGCTTCAGACTTATAAAATACATAAATCTTTCAATGGTCACCACAAACAAAAATTGTAACTTGTCTTTCAGCTCTTTAACTTTAATATCTGTCTCCTTTATTTCACCTTCCAAAGCCACAAGCTATAACTTGTCATGCCACGCCAGTATATAGTATGGCTAGAATATAGCTTCTAAAATCACCTCTATTTCAACTAACAAGTTCTCTTCAGAGTTAATTACTAAAATACGAACTTTAATAATCAAAATAAATGTTAAAAGTTTTCTATAGTAGCAAATTATAAACCATTTCTGTAATACTCTAAAAATTTTCACTACTATAACACTTTAAAGCACACTAGAAAACCACTGCCTTTATAGAGGTAAACCCAAACACACACCCAATCCTTGGCAAGTGAAAGCTATTAAATGAACCTGGAAACAACCTGTGTATGGAAGGCCCCTGTAGCCAACATAAAATGAATGGCTAACATATGCTTAGATTATATTCACTCTTTCTTCCAAAAACATCTAAAGCTACAATTTTAAAAGGAGAAAAATAAGCAAAAGATATATTATGATTTTGACCAAGGTCAAAGATCAAATTAGGAACA
>NC_047052.1:38352756-38430256 GCF_011762595.2 Tursiops truncatus | reverse complement strand
AGGATACTAATTAACTCCAAAACTGCTGATTTTTTTGTCAATCCCTTAATGAGAAAAATCATCTTGCAACTTTAACTCCCTAGGGAAAAGCTATTAGTCAACAAACTCTGCCCACACAGTTTCCTAACAGTGCTTAACTCTTAAGTATGAATGGTTAGCCAATGATCACCAAATATTTGAAGTCTTCACTACAAATGCCAGAGAGGAAAAAAAAAAGTAATATGAAAGGAACAAAAAACAAAGGCAATGCATGAAGAAAACTCTAAAAGAAAAAACTCTAAAATCCTAAAAAAAGATTTTTATATCCACGAAACAATAGTATCTATGCCAAAGAAACATTCAAAGGACAACAGAAAAACAAATAAATGAACAAAAAACAGAGCTCCTTGTAATTAAAATGTGCAGGGAAAAAAAAAACTCATTCCATGATTCCAAACATAAAATAGAAGAAATCAGGTAAAAAATTATAACAAAGATAAAGAGATGGACAAGAGAAAAAAATTTTCAAAGAAATAATATTAAAAATTTCCCAAAATTGTAGGGCATGAATCTCCATACTGAAAGGTCCCACCAAACACCTAGCAAATGAATTTTTAAAACTCTACACAAGGTATATATCACTGTGGCATTTCAGATCATGGGGAATAAGACAGGAACCTAAAATTTCTAAGGAGAAAAAACAAGTCACATACAAAGGAAAGAAAATGGCATCAGTTTTTTACTAGCAACCATAAGACAGAAGACCTTCAAAATTGTTTAAACTTCAAATTCTAAATAGACTAGTTACAAAAAGCAGGAGTATAAAAAATATTTTCAGACCTGCAAAATTTCAAAAAATGTATCTCCCACATACCTTCCTAGAAAGTTACTAAAAGCTAAAACTTGAAAGGAGATGCTATAGGAACCAAGAAATGGGAATAAATAAGAGGCAAAGATATGGTACAGTGATAAAGGAGGACACCAGGAAGATAGCCATTCTTTGAAATTCAAGATGGGAGCAAATATGAAGGACTCCAGTAAAGAAGTCTCTAAGAATAAAATGAAAGTGTTTGGTTGAATTAGTGATAGATACATAACATTATGCAACAAACAAAAAAAAAGCAGTAAACTTCAAATGAAAGGCTGTTCAAGAATGGAAATGGAATTATATTTAAGAATGAACACTGATTAAACAAAAATTGTAATAAAAAATATTAAAATGATTGAAGAACAGGGAGAAGAACATGAGCTAAATGTTCCCCTTTAATTATACGCAGGCAACTAGTAGATACTACATAAAATTGGGGAAAAAAATCAAGAAAACAGAATATGCAAAGTACTTGGGAAATATGCATAAAAAGAGCAAAGCAAAAGATTAGCCTAAAGACTAAAAGAAATACCTCTAGAGAATGGGAACTGGGAGCAGAGAGGAACAGAGAAGGATACTACTTTTTTATTATATGTTTTAAGGTATATGATGTTTTAAAGCTATTTATGTTTATTCTGAATATAAAACCAAAAATCATATACTCTGTAACAAAATACTAATGTATTTAAGATATGCCTCACTGAAGATACTAAAGAATATACATATTGCCTCATAAGATGAATCATAAAAGTTTGTTGATGGCCATATCACATTTCCCATAATACGTAGTCCACATGCACTTCAAGATCCTAACCTCTCCTACTTCTGAACAAATAAACTTGACTTTATTACTATGAAGATTTTAGTCTAACGTCTTCAACCCAAATATTCTTCACCTAATCTTGCTTCTTTCTCTTCATCGATATTTTCCAAAGCTACATTTTCTATCTATGCTTTGAATCTCATCACCTCCAGGATCTTCTCATTCCTTCCTTCCTCCAGTTAATCACTCACTACGTTTACTCACTACAAACCTGCTCAGAAGTTTCCTATGCTCAAAGGAAAATAAAATCTTCCTTTAAAATAACAAGGAGCAAAATTACAGACTAAGAAGCTTCAAGCTTTCCCTGCCTCACCGAAAAACATCAAAAACACAAAAACTAACTAAAATATCTTAGAGGGGCTCTGGAAAACAGTCAAAGGTCTACAACCATGCAAACACCCAAACAAGAAAAAGCCACAGTCAAAATGGCAGGAAATTTCATGGCATTTTTACTTGCCTTTCCCCACCCACTCCCTAGTGTGGAGCAGTTTTGGTCTGGAGAAGGTGGCAGCCCAGATTCCTGCCTTGAACCACAGAGAACAAACTAGACTGTATTTGCAACATTCTAACCAGTCTGGGGGCTGTCTGAAAAACTGGTATCTGTCTCACCTAAACCAGGCCTCAGGGGGAAGAAATTAGCTGGCACTGCTGTTGAAAGCTGCAGGAGGACTACAGTTCTGCAGATGTCTAGGGCAAGAGATTAGAGGTTGAGCCATACAACATACATCCTGAGGCTGCAAAGAGAAGTTGAGGTGACAATCTTTGGCAAAGTAAAATATTCAAAAGAAGCCATGTATATAGGGAAATCAAAAATCCATACACAGACCCAGGAAAGACATGCTCAGAAAATACACAAAAGACAAAACTTTTCACTTTGGGTTGATACAAAGGCTTAAAGAATGCCTAGCTTATTAGTGAAGGTCCTTCTCACCACTCTGCAAAGACTGGGAGAGGTGGTTGTGTTTTCAAATGCCCAACTTTCATCAAAATATCAAAAAAGCACACAGTAAACAGGAAAGCACGGACCATTCAAAAGAACAAAATAAATCTCTAGAAACTGTCCCTGAAGAAACATAGGCATCAGATGTACTAGAAAAGGACTTTAAAACAACTGCTCTCCTATGCTCAAAGAGCTAAAGGGAAATACAAAGAACTAAAGGAAATTTTAAAAACAGTGTATGAACAAAGTGAAAATACCCACAAAGAGAAATTATAAAAAGGGCCCAAACAGAAATTCTGGAGCTGAAAAATATGATAACTGAATTGAAAAATTCACTAGAGGGGTCAACAACATATTTGAGCAAGCAGAAGAAAAACATCAGTGAACTTGAAGATTACAGACATTTGACATTATCAAGTCTAAGGAACAGAAAGAAAAAAAATGAAGGAAAGTGAACTGAACCTAAGGGATTTATGGGACATATCAAGTGGATTAATATATGCATTAAGGGAGTTGCAAAAGGAGAAGAGACAGAAGGTGGCAAAGAGATTATTTGAAAAAATAATGGCCGAACAACTCTTGAATTTGCCCAGACATGAATCTATTGATACAAATCCAAAAAGCTCAACTAATTCCAGGTAGAATAAACCCAATTAGACCTACAGCAAGACATATAATCGAACTTTTGAAAGACAAAGAGAGAATCTTCAAAGCACCAAGAAAAAAACTCATCACATATAAGGTATCCTCAATGAGAATATCAGCAGAGATCTCAACGGAAACCTTGGAAGTCAGAACTCCAGTGGGCTGAAATACTTAAAGTACTGAGAGATTAAAAACTGCCCTTCAGACGTGATGGATAAATTAAGACATTTCCAGGTAAACAGAAGTTAAAGGAGTTCCTTATCATTACACCTGCCCTACAAGAAAAACTAAAGGGAATTCTTTAGGTTGAAATGAAAAGCCACTAGACAATAACTAGAATCCATATGAACATGTAAAGATCTCTGGTAAGGTAAACGTGGGCAAAAATTTAAAATAGTATTACTGTCATTATGGTCTGTAACTCCACTTTTTATTTGCTACAGGATGTAAAAGAGAAACGCATAAAAAAATCATTACAAATCTATGTTAATCGGTATACAATATAAAGATATAATCTGTTACATCAATAATATAAAGTGGGAACAGAGCTATACAAAACCAGCTTTTTTTCTAAGTGATTGAAGTTAAGCTGGAATCAGTTCAAAATACATTGCTATAACCTTAGGATGTTGTAAGTAATCTCCATGGTAACCACAATCAAAATACCTATAAACTATCAATAAAGATAATGAGAAGGGAATCAAAACACTTCACTACAAAAAAATCAACTAAACGCAAAAGAAGGCAGAATGAAGGAAATGAGGTACAAAAGCTATAAGACATACCAAAATATAATAAAATGGCAATGCCCTATAAATAGTTACTATAAATGTAAATGTATTAAAGTACCATGGAGTAGGAAGGCACAGATTAGGAGAATGGATTGGGGGGGAAAAAAAAAAAACAAGATCCAACTATATGCTGTCAAAAAGAGATTCACTTTACTTCTCAGGACACACATAGGTTGAAAGCAAAAGTATGGAAAAGATATTCCATGCAAAGAGTAACAAGAAAGAACTGGAGTGGCTACACTAATATGAGACAAAATAAGTCAAAAAAGGTTACAACAGACAAGGGGTATTTTATATTGATAAAAGGTTCAATCTATCAAGAATACAATTATATACTGAGAAATAAACCTCACCAAGGAGGTAAAAGCCTTGTATGCTGAGAACTACAAAACATTAATAAAGGAAGCTGAAGACGGTTCAAAAAAATGAAAAGATAACCCCAAAGAAATGGAAAGATAACCCATGCTCTTGGATTGGAAGAATTAATATTGTTAAAATGGCCATGCTACCCAAAGCAAGATTTAATGCAATCCCCATCAAACTACCCATGATACTTTTCACAGAACTAGAACAAATAATCCTAAATTTTATATGGAATCATAAAAGACTCAGAATTGCCAAAGCAATCCTGAGGAAAAAGAACAAAGCAGGAGGCATAACCCTTCCAGAATTCAAACAATACTGCAAAGCTGGGCTTCCCTGGTGGCACAGTGGTTGAGAGTCCACCTGCCGATGCAGGGGCCACAGGTTCGTGCCCCGGTCCGGGAAGATCCCACATGCCGCGGAGCGGCTGGGCCAGTGAGCCATGGCCTCTGAGCCTGCACGTCCGGAGCCTGTGCTCCGCAACGGGAGAGGCCACAACAGTGAGAGGCCCGTGTACTGCAAAAAAAAAAAAAAACAAAATACTGCAAAGCTACAATAATCAAAACAGCGTGGTACTGGCACAAAAAAAGACATATGGTTCAATGGACAAAATAGCCGAGAAATAAACCCACAGACATATGGTCAATCTTTGACAAAAGAGGCAAGAATATACAGTGGGGAAAAGACAGTCTCTTCAGCAAGTGGTGCTGGGAAAGTTAGACAGCCGCATGCAAATCAATACAGTTAGAACACACCCTCACACCATACACAAAACTAGACTCAAAACGGCTTAAAGACTTAAATACAGGACATGACACCATCAAACTCCTAGAAGAGAACATAGGCAAACATTCCCTGACATAAATCGTAACAATGTTTTCTTAGGTCAGTCTCCCAAGGCAACAGAAATAAAAGCAAAAATAAACAAATGGAACCTAATCTTAGAAGCTTTTGCACAGCAAAGGAAACCATAAACAAAACAAAAAGACAACCTATGCACTGGGAGAAAACATTTGTAAGTGATGCAACTGACAAGAGCTTAATTTCCAAAATATATAACCAGCTCATATGACTCAATAACAAAAAAACAAACAACCCAATCAAAAAATGGGCTGAAGACCTACTTAGGTCTCCAAAGAAGAGATACAGATAGCCAATAGGCACATGAAAAGATGCTCATCGTCTCTAATTATTAGAGAAATGCAAATCAAAACGACAATGACGTACCACCTCACGCTGGTCAGAATGGCCAACATCAAAAAGTCTACAAACAACAACGCTGAAGGGGGTGTGGAGAAAAAGGAACCCTCCCACACTGTTGGTGGGAATGTAAATTGGTGCAGCCACTACGGAAAAAACAGTATGGAGGTTCCTCAAAAAACTAAAAACAGAGTTGCTATATGATCCAGCAATCCCACTCCTGGACATACATATCCAGACAAAACTAAAATTCGAAAAGATACATGCACCTCTATATTCACAGCATCACTGTTTACAATAGCCAAGACGTGGAAACAACCTAAATGTCCACTGACAGATGAATGGATAAAGATGTGGTATATACATACAATGGAATATTACTCAGCCATAAAAGAAGAATGAAATAATGCCATTTGTAGCAACACAGATGGAGCAAGAGATTATCATACTAAGCGAAGTAAGTCAGAAAGAGAACAACAAATGCCATATGATATCACTTACATGTGGAATCTAAAATACGACATACATGGACATAGGTAGAAAACAGAATCACAGATATAGAGAACAAACTTGTGGTTGTCAAGGCGGAGGGGGAGTGGGGGAGGGAAGGATTGGGAATTTGGGATTGCAGACGCAAATACTGAGTTGGCCAAAAAGTTCATTTGGGTTTTCCCATAAGATGTTACAGAAAAACCCAAACAAACTTTTTGGCCAACCCAATATTATACATAGGATGGATACACAACAAGGTCCTACAGTATAACACAGGGACCTATATTCAATATCCTGTGATAAACCATTATGGAAAAGAATATGAAAAAGAATATACATGTATAACTGAATCACACTGCTGTACAACAAAAATTAAGACAACACTGTAAATCATCTCTACTTCAATAAAAATTTAAAATAAAGAATAAAATTACAAAAATACACACCCCTAACAACAGAGCCTCAAATATATGAAGCAAAAATTGACACAGTTCAAGCAGTTCTGCAGTAAGAATTGGAGATGTCAATATCCCACTTACAATAAAGGACAGAAGAACCAGAAAGGAGAATGATTAAGGAAAGAGGACTTTGACAGCACTATAGAACAACTAGACCTAACAGATACATACAGAACATTCCACCCAATAGGAGCAGAATACATATTCTTCTAACGGAAACATGGAACATTCTCCAAGAAAGACCATGTGATAGGTCAAAAAACAAGTCTTTAAAAATTTTCACAAGATTGAAACCACACAAAGTATTTTTTCCAATCAAAATGGAATGAAATCAGAAACCAACAACAGAAGGCAAACTGAAAAATTCACAAACACATGGAAATTTAACAAAACACTGAATTAAGCAATGGGTCAAAGTAGAAATCACAAAGCAAATTAGAAAATACCTTGAGATCAACAAAAATGAAAACACAATACACTAAAATTTATAGGACACAGAGAAAGCAATGCTGAGAGAGATTTATACCTGTAAACAACTACATTAAAAAAAAGATCTCAAATCATAACCTAACTGTATGCTTTAAGAAACTTGAAAAAGAATAATAAACTATATCCAAAGCAAACAGAAGGAAGGAATAACAAAGATTAGAGTAGAAATAAACAAAATATAGAATGGGAAAACAACAGGGAAAAATCAAAAATAAAAGCTGGTTCTTTGAGACGACAAACAAAACTGGCAAGTCTTTACCTAGACTGACTAAGAAAAAGAGAGACTAAAGTCACTAAAACCGGAAATAAAAGTAGAGATGACTTTATAATCACATATAGAACCTGAAATGAAATATGCTGTAAACCTGCAGGAGGAAGAATAAAAAGCAGGATCTTAAATAAAAAGCTAAATTTAAAAAATCAAAAAGAAAAGTGAGACAACACTACTTATTTTACAGAAACAGGATTATAAAGGAATACCGCAAACAGTTGAATTCCAACAAACTGAATAACCTAGATAGACAAATTCCTAGAAACATATGGACTACTAAAACTGAAATGAGAAGAAACACAAAATCTGAGTAGACCTAGAAAAAGTAAGGAGATTGAATCAATAATCAAAAACCTCCCAACAATGAAAAGCCCAGAACAGAGATTTCCCCAGTGGTCCAGTGGTTAAGACTCCATGCTCCCAATGCAGGGGGCCCGGGTTCAATCCCTGGTCGGGGAACTAAGATCCCACATACCACAACTAAGCCCATGTGCCGCAACTACTGAGCCCCCATACTCTAGAGCCTGAGCAATACAACTAGAGAAGCCCACATGCCACAATGAAGAGCCCACAACGAAGACCCAACACAGCCAAAAAAAAAAAAGATCCAACACAGCCAAAAAAAAAAAAAGCCCAGAACAGATGGCTTCACAGATGAATTCTACCAAACAAAGAAGAATTAACACCAATTCTTAAACTCTTTCAAAATAGTGAAAAGGAAGGAATACTTTCTATGAGGCCAGCCAGACGAAGACACTAAAAGAAAACAACAGGTATTTTGCAACAGCAAAGAAAATTTATGGTCACATAAAAACCTGTACAAAAAGGTTTATAGCAACTCTGTTTGTAAATGCCAAAACACTGGAAGCAAACCCAAATGTCCTTCAATAGATAAATAGAAAACCTGTGGTACATGCATGTAATGGAACACTACTCGGCAATAAAAAGGAATGAACTTTTCCTACACAGAACAACCTAAATGAGGCATTATGGTGAGTGAAAGAAGTCTCAGAAGGTTACCTAGTGCATGTTTCCACTTATATGACATTCTAGAAAAGGTGACAGATCAGTGGTTGTCAGGTCTTAGGGGTAGAGGTAGGGTGTGACCACAAAAGGGAAACATTGAGAGAGTTTTTGGTGTGGTCCCATGTCCTAACTAAGGTATATCCTGTATCCTATTCTGTTTCCTGATTGTGGTGCTGGTGAAACAAATCTTTACAAGTGTTGTAACTCACAGAACTGTATACCAAATAAAAAGTCAACTTTGCTCTAGTAATTTTAAAAAATAAAAAACTTTAAAAAGCTGGTCATATTCATGTTAAATGGCCAAATGCCAGATGTGAGCAAAAGGGTAGAACACTGAGCTTGCCATCTTCCTCTTACAAATGATCTTCCTCTGAGTCACCACCTCTGAATCCTTTTATTGTTGTGTTAAATCCATTTTGTCCTGTATTTTGATTACTTTTTAAACATGCAATGACCTCCCTTCAACCTTCCCCAATTACTCTGTTGACACTGAGGTAGGTATGTTTAACCTGCTTTATTTCTCCTGCCTTAAGAAAAATAAAATATCTTTTCTTAATAAATGTTAAGTACAATAATATGCCTGAACAATTTCTTCAGTTATTATAAATTATTATAAAACTGTGTGGTAACTTTTTAGAATTCATTTACCAAAACAGATTCTCAAACATGATTTATTATTTATGCATTCTGAAAATTATTTTAGATAAATATTGACCCCAAAAGTCATCATTTTGGTCACTTCCTAAAACCGTATTTAACACTGGAAAGTGATTTACCAAAAAATATTTTGCTATTCTAGAGTTCTGTTCTATTCTATTAAAAGTATTCTTCCATTAATATAAGTCAAATTGATTCTAAAGATTTCTTTGCTGAAATATCCATATGAAAATCAAAGTGAACAAACTTCAAAAGACAATGAACTGATTTCATATCAGCAGAGTTACCCCAGTAGATAAAGAAAGCCTTCACCATTAAGAAAGGCCTTTAAAGAATTATGCCCATTCTCTTTGCTCTAATATACATGACTTACTTTAATGTAGTAATGCCAAAAGAATTATCATCGCCAGAAATTATACACAAGCCAAACAATAAGATTCTGATTAGTGGCACAAAAGATCAAAATATATATCAATTATAAACTTATAGGAGTTGATTTGCAATTAGAGTCTCCAAATATAGATTCCAGAATTTTCACTGAGTAAATGAGTTCTCCAACTAGTACCCACTCATGTATAAGTGAAATAATTTCAGCTTTAGAAAACTCAGCTGCTTTCTATCTACATGACCTCATTTATACAGAAGGAGCCTCAAAAATTTATTTTCAGATGCATATTTAACTAGAAGGCTAAAAATCAGGTAGGGGTGATATTATACTATCAATTTAAGTATGCTATTACAGAAATAAGAACATAGATTAGATATTAAATAAACCTAATTTTAAAATGCAACTAAGCTAGCACCCAAGCCAACCCATCCAACTATACAACGTGTGTGTATGTATAAATCAATAAACAATATCACAGATAAAGAAAACCAGAACTACCTCAATAAAATGAGGCAGAAACCTCAAACCACTTAAGTTTAAGGGTGACATTTTAGGTAGCATCTCTCCCCACCTGGCCTTTTCTTCTGTAAAATGGAAATGTAACCTCTTCCAAACCAAAACGCATGGTAAGAACTGTTTCTACTTTTGCAAATAGGTATTTATCTTAGTTCAATAAGGAGAAGGAGAAGGAAGTAAATTCCTTCTCTGTGCTAAAGTATTAAAAAGCAGAAGTAAGTCTATGAAAAGCATCTAAAACAAACCAATTATAAAATATCAAATGACCCCAATTCTTATACCTATCCAACTTCTACCTACAAAACCATATGTGATAACTTTTACACTTGGTAATTTCCGAAAACATACTAATGTGGGTGACATTTCCAACCAGATGTTCCATTCTCCAGACCACATTCTCAAACGCTGGATCTGCTCAAACTACCTCCAATTCGAAAGAATCACAAATAGCCTGGATATTTGTTATATTTATCTAATAAATCAATGGAAGGTACTTTTAATAGCAAACAGTCCATCAGCGTGGCACTTTGTGAACCAATACACATCCAGCAAAGAAACATCATTTATAATTGGTACATACGTTCTTTCCGGTGCTCAACTAAGCCCACAGCCTGCTTTGCTGAACATTTTGCAAACCAATTGTCCCCAAGTAAAACAGTGACTTCATTAGTATGGACAAGTTTTCCTGGCATGAAGGCAAAGGGGCCAAATGGTACCTATTGTTTAAAAAAAAAGGGGGGGGGGGTCAAAAAAATTAAAAACACTAAAAACTACATTTTATAAAGCAGCATTAAAAGCTCTGTGTGAAGGTCCTTTTTATCTCTACACTAGGAAAAATAAAATGTCAATTTCATGGAAATTTAACATTATATTAAAATTTCACTGGGAAAACCTATAGAAAGTTGTTTTAGGTTAATAAATCAACATTAAAACAAGAAAAGAGCATATTTACATATAGCTTTCAGAGAAATTAGTGTTGCTTCCGAATGTTTATATTTTTTGCTCATTCATAAATCTAAATGAAAGCAAACTAGAAATAAAATGTTAAGTTAATAAAGAATAACTTTGATTTTTAAAAACTGAAAATTACTTCTGAGAAAACAGTCTCTTTTTTGAGCGAAACAGGAATTAACATATACACAGCTTTAAAGGGTTTACAAAATTTATGAAATATTTGAGCTGGTATAATAAAGAACAATATATTTTCAAAATATTTGGGCTAATTTAATTAAGAACACAGTCTTTATGAAAAAGAATATTTATGCAATGAAAGAATCTAATTCAGGGCTCATGAACAGACTGCTATGTTGATATGAAACATCATGCAAAACAAAAATCAGCAGCACCTTTTTATATAAAATCAATGTTCTAGGGTTTAATTCTGTGAATTACACAATATTATGGTCTATTCCTGCTCTGGCTAACAGGAAATGACTACATGCCATATTTCTGTTGCAATTAGTTTTCTAACATAGTAAATTTGCATACCAAATATGTCAAATTTTATGCTAACATTTATGCCATCATAACATGATAATTTAATATAAATCTGAAAAAAGGCAAAGTACATACCAACTATTACTACAATTAGTGTATTATTATAAAGTAAAACAAAAACAAACCTTCCTTGCTATGGTAGCTACCTCTGATCGAGGCCATCAGGAAGGCAATTTGTGAATCAATACACATAAAGCAAAGAAACATCTTTTTACTCTACACAGTTAATATCTTTACAAAAACAACATATTACTTTAAAAGAAATACACCAAACATACCATGATATTATAAGACAACTTATCAGGCAAGGTACTGAGTCTTTCTTCAAGGGCATTATAGTCATTATCTACTTTCTTCCTGTTGACAAAAAAATACCAAATACTAAATTAATACACAAATTAACAATTCCTCAAGTAGCCTATGTATCATAAGACAAGCTAATCAAACACCTAATTTTAGCAATTTAAAGATTAAAGTATTTTTTAATTTTAAAATCGTGTTTTTACAAAATTTAGCAACAGCATTATTCCACCATACATTTATCAAAGAATTAAGACTCTCAGGGACATTAGCTTTTAGATGTAGGACACACACATCTTGAAAATTAGTGTTTCCTAAGGTAGAGGATCATCTGAATTAAACAAGATTTGGAAATTAAGGGAGACAGTGAGTTTGGAGGGACACGGGCTCAAGATGAAGGAAGAAGAGTTGATAAAAGCTTTTGACTGAATAAACACTGTTTTTGGAACAGAAATCACGAACACAAAATATGATCAGATGCTTCAGTTCTCCTCGGAAAACTTTAGGTTGAAAAATGTGGTAGAGTCATCAACCCTTCAGTTACTCATACTAATGTTATTAAGGTGAGAGACAATCAATCAGGGGCTAAAAGAAATTAGGTAGAGGTAATATAAAAAGCATTTCGATTGGGCCTTGGTGTCTGTTCCATGTTTTATCTAAACAGAACTACCTAAATAAAGTAATTTCAAACCACTAAAGGATGTAATTCTGTAAGAGCAGAAATGGTCATATGTTTCCACACTGTGAACCCTACTCAGTTCTCACACCTGCTGGAACTGAATAGCCCTACAATGAGATACCTCTTTTCAAACCTTCTCTGGATATGAGGTTTCCTAAGGGTTGCCTGCTAGGCTGCAGGCTGCAAGCAAAACCAGAGCACTGAAATTTTCTTAAAGCAGACGGGTGGTGGTCTCAATTTTTAAAAATAACAAAAACAAAAAACTCATCATTTCAGCAAGTAATTTAAAAGAACATGTAGATATTGTCGAATTAAAATTAGAATAAATTGCAGCATAGATAATCACTCTCCAGATAATAAAAATGGCTGCTTTATAAAAACCATGGAATTGGTTTCAGTTTACTCCTTCGCTCCCCTAAAGCAACAGTAACATAATAAAAATCATCCCATTTAGTCTTAAAAATATCAAGGAATTTCACATATACATTGTCATTCATCCTAAAATATTCCTGCAGTAAATGTCACTTATCAACATTTTCCTCTTACAAAAGAGAAAACAGAAGGAAAATGGAAAAAACCACACATTTAAGAGAAATTAGATCTACTCTGTCAAGAAGAGGAAAGCAATAAGCAATGACCTTAACATGGTCTTCTGACCTGTATTCTTTCAAGCAAGGCTTTTCATTTTCTAATGTTCTAGTGCTTTTTAAAGAATTTCTTCTCGAATCCTTTTTTATAAATAAACATAAAATGTGTTTAAGGCAAAAATGATCCTTCTGGATACATTTTTATATGAATAAAATGTTAGGAAACTTCATGAACAGGGCTATATACCAGAAAGAACATGGCTTTGAAGTCAGACCAGAGGGTCAATCCCAGATTCATCACTTAACATAAACAAATTAACCCTAGTCTTAGTATCTTCAATGGTAAAATTGGAATAATGCCTAACTATCGCACAGATTCAAAGAGGACTAAATATAAACGGTCTAACACCCTGCCCAGCACTGAACACCTACATTGAGCATCCAATGACCCTTTTTCCATGAAGTATCAAAAAACACCAATTCTAAAATTTTAAAGAAAGACTATATTACCCACTAAAATAATTCTACTTTGTCAAATTCATTCAATTTGACACAAATAGCACAACTTACTGCTAAAAGTATAGCTAAATGTAACAATTCAGGAAGCTTCTGGAAACAGGATTGGCGCAAGTAATAAATGGGATACTGTCCATAAAGATCTGATGTGACACAATACCTGCACACAGTGAACTCAATATTAAATCTACAAACACTAGCAGTTTTAGATAAGTAATTTTACAAATGCTTAGATGTCTAAATGTTCCTACAATTGTTAAACAGCTAGTATTCAAGTTAGCATTCAATATATACTATTCCGGTAAATACACCTGAAAGGAGGGGGACTTCTAACAAAACATCTCTTTTATATATTAAAAGAACAGTAGGTTCAATCAAGGTGCTACAAGAGATCAATATCAGTATTTTTCCAAAGCACGTATATTCAGTTTTAAACTTATCAATAATTCTCTCTAGAACAAAAATGTGGACATATTGGAGAACAGTTTAAGACTGGAGTTGCTATTTCTAAATTTTGAATTGTTTTCTAAAAATACAAAAAGAAAGGAGAAGATAATTTAAAAAGCAGCTCATGCAGAAATCCTTTTTGAAGGGAGGCAAGTAGGAGTCAAGCAGTGTCTTTGGGAGAAATTCCCACTAGTGGAAATATCCAGCATCAAGTGCCTGGTCAAACAGTTATCTCCAAATAGTCCCTCTCATACTCAGGGCTTAAATAATCCCATTAAAGATCACAAAGCCTATAAAACAGAAAACACAAAAATGATTCTAAGAACTAATGTGCTATGGAAGGTTGTACCTATCTTTATTTGTACCAAAATTGAATAGATGTTTTTCTATTTTACCACTGAGAAATATATAACTAAATTTTTAGAGACTGTAAAATATGTAGTCAAAGAAGGGACTGCTTAAAATAATTTTTTTTCAAATAGAAAATAAAACCCAGATATAGTTACGATAAACCTCTCAAGCCTACTTATTCTATATAGACCTCTTTGTTTGGCTTCACCATATCTGATCCTTACAGATTAGGTTCAGCCTTCAATTCTTAATTTAAAAGAATTATCCAATAAATAAGATTTAATTTGCATCAGACATCCTCATGCAATGTTCCTTATAGAAAATAAGAACTAAAGCACTGCTATACAGCATATAAGAAACTTTTATAATCTTCTTTTGAGTCTTGCTAATCATGTGCTATAATATAATGAAAGCCTCCTGAGAAGCATCTATTGTTATTAAAAAGAAGCAGCAAAAAAAAGGACATAACTACAAACTAGCCTTAACTTTAAGGATGAAGATCAGGACAGATCTCATGAGAAATACCTTATTTTCACAAGGTTATAAAAAGTATGAGAGGGCTTCCCTGGTGGCACAGTGGTTGAGAGTCTGCCTGCCGATGCAGGGGACACGGGTTCGTGCCCCGATCCGGGAAGATCCCACATGCCGCAGAGGGGCTGCGCCCGTGAGCCATGGCCGCTGAACCTGCGCGACCGGAGCCTGTGCTCCGCAACGGGAGAGGCCACAACAGTCAGAGGCCCACGTACAGCAAAAAAAAAGTATGAGAGACAGTAAGTTAAATGATGTGTATGCTCAAGTACTTATAGGTGAAGTATGCAGATGTCCACAATTTACTGTCAAATGCATCATAAAAAAACGGATTAAGCGTTGAGGTATGGATAGATATGTGATCAAGGTTCATCTATTTAATTCTTTCAATTTTTCTGTATGTTTGAAGATTTTCATAATAGAATATTAAAAAAGGAGATGGGAGAAATATGAGAGGAACTCATTTTTAGTCCTCTTCTTAAATGCAAAGGATAAAAGAAAATCTTTGTAAAGCAAAAGAAAAAGTTCTACATCCCTTCTTTGAGACAAGTGATTAAAGACTCCAATTTCCAGCTTTCAATAATAAAAAAGGAAAATAAAACAAATCACTGAAATAAAATTTTGTTAATTTTCACTTTAATGTATGAAGTTGGAATAGGCAGAAAATAGACATTAAGCCCATTTTAAAAAAATCTTCTCTATCATTCTCTTTACCTAATATCCTAAACAAAAAAGCAGAAAACACAAAGAGATGCTTAAAGGGAAAAAAGGGAAAGGGCTTTACATTAGTATTAATATTTGGGCTGATCTGGGGCAGAGTTAATGCTTTTAAGTTTTTAATTTAAGAAATTATAAAACCCAAAGATTTTGGAATATATATGAATAAATATACAATCTTCTTTAAAAATGATTTTCAGTCCATCATACCCATTCTAGAATGTCCCATTAAGCATCCAAGAAACCTTTGTTTCACTTCAATTCACCATTTATTGAGTGCCTGCTCTGCAACCAAGCCTTATGCCATATGCTGCAGGGATCATCACTCAAATATAGCATGTCTTTTTTTTTTTTGCAATGCTTTTCTGTTAAAGATCCACTGGCTTGATGGATGCCTCGGTTTTTACCTCAAAAATTAAGAAAATAGAGGAATACTGAATTCGGGCATTGTAAAGAGAGAAATCTTCTCGTTTCTAAAGAAAGGAATTACTGATTTTTTTAAAGTATCCTCTTAAACAGCATAAATTATCAAGGTTATATTAAGCAATAAAAACATTCTTGAAAGACGGATCTACATTGTTGTGCCTTCTGCAATCTGATGGGAAGGGGAACACTTTTAACAATTTAAATGTATCTGTATTAAATCAACAGCATTTAAAAAAAATGGTCATGGCAAAATAAAATACTATCAAGATAAATGACAGTATTCAAAATTCAGGCAATATGGTCTCATATTCCTTTTTCTCAACTCATACCTAGGAAACATATCAGAAGATGCTGATGAAATAATCCATGTTCTTTATATTTTATAAGTCTATCAGAAAACTTTACACAGCAAAGGTGGGAGAGAGGAATTTGTGCCCTCCACCAACAACCATGCACATTTAACTTCACACTTGTCAGTTATCATTGGTACCTGTTTCTTCATCAGTATTCTTTTGCTCTGAGAATAGAATGAGATGTGAATTCAACGTAAGAAAGTTTAAAAGTTATATAAAAACACATTACTCTAAGTGTGAAAGAAATGCCCTCAAAGTGCCCAAGTCTTAGCTTTAGGTGATAGGTTTATAGGCAATTTTTATTTTATTTTCCAAATTTTCTACAACCGATACATATTTCTGTAACACATCAGGAGACTTTTAAGAAAAGATGACTTTAGATGTGATAATTTATAACTGACTTAAGCTCTGAATGTTTGTGCCAGTTTCTACTTAAATCTAAGCATAATTTATAAGTTTTATCATTTCAATTTCTTGTTTTCTATACTTTAGAAAAAATGGAAACTTTTGTTTGTTGTTCATAACCCTTTATGGTCACTGACACCTATAAAAAACTGACAAAAACTCTCGATCTTTTCCTGAGAAAAAGGCCTTATATTTTGCATAAATTTCAATAGATCCCTTGAGGTTACTGTTTCTTTCAAGAGGTCTTACATGAGGAAAAAAATAGCAATCCTGGCTTTGAATGCACCAAATACATAAAATCCTCAAAATTATCTATAACTTGCTTGATTTAAATAAAAAGAAAAATGGGAAAACTATCACCAATTTGGTCATGAGTTCAAATAAATTAGTAAAAAAGTTAAATTGTAAACATGCCTAATTTTTTTACAGCTTACATTTTCCTTAGTCATACACTGACAGTCACAACTTCTTTTGTCTTTAGTACA
This sequence comes from Tursiops truncatus, assembly GCF_011762595.2. Taxonomy (NCBI): domain Eukaryota; kingdom Metazoa; phylum Chordata; class Mammalia; order Artiodactyla; family Delphinidae; genus Tursiops; species Tursiops truncatus. The sequence continues at coordinate 38,413,059 of NC_047052.1, read as the reverse complement.
TCAGAATTTAGACTTTTGTATCTCAAAACAAGAGCATGAACTCTAGACTATCACTGAATGATACACCTCTCAGTCAAGCATTGTCGCTGCAATATTTACCCTTCATCCTCAGTGCTCTGTGCTTGAAAGTTTTATTGCATGCTGCTCTCATTTTATAAAATAAATAAAAATGAACGAAAACCGAAAAAAATCAGAGTGCAAAGAAATGTAGTTTTCAAAACTAATACGGTTAAGACAAAGATGAAAAATCATGAGGTGTCCAAATTGCATTGAGGTGTAGCCTCAATCAGATATATCAAAATACTCACTGGACTTAAGCTGACTGTGAGAAACTGTGAACCAAAATATACAGACACTGGAAATACATTCAAAGACTATGGTCTAAATGATGAGATGTCATTAGGGATTTTTTTCTTTTTTTATAATAGCTTAAACTCTTTGGGGGAAAAAAATTCCCCTATAACATATCATTTTGCCTTTTATTTTCAGAAATGCGTTAAGTATTAAACTAGTGTGGTTTTTCCAAAAACATGATACAAAGGTGAGGGGACTCCTAGAAGTTAACAAATTCTAATTACAGTTTAAAAATAATTAACTCTTTTAAAAAAGAAAAGAAAAACACCCTAAGCATTTACAATTTGACCACAGTGACACAAACAAGAATTAAGAAGCTGAAGGGAATAAAACAAAATGTCTTAAAAAGCGAGAGGGAGAGAATTAGCTTCTCTTCAGAATTATGAGTAAGTTTATCTTTATTCTTTTATTTCTACCTTTCAGTAAATATGTATTCATTTTATATTCAGAATAAAAAATTTTAAACTTAATACAGATTTTGTTTCTTAAAAAATCATTCTTAAAACATTCAACTTGAATCTTTTTTTCATCTTAATTTGCTTTGAAACATCATACACAAAAATTTCAAAACTTACTTAACATCCCAACCCATGTACTAAAACATGACACCAGAAAAAAAAAAACTGAAGAATGACAGAGAAGGGGGTTTTTATATATGATTCCTGCCTCTTGCCCTTGCCCCTAAAGACATTTTCATAAATAACAACAGAAATCCCAACAAAAGTATGTAACATCTTCAGAAAATTGGAAGATTTTATGACACATAAAAATAAAAAAGCCCAGAGGGCCTGTACAAAACAGTGACTGAAAACTTTGTGGTCAGTATAATGAAGACTCTGAAAAATATGGTTGCCAAACTTACCTAATATTGAGGAGTGAACTCATCATCATGAATAAATGTTTTTAAAGTATTAAAGGTATGCAGATCAATATTTCATATAGTATGCATAAAAAATAAATTTTATATAAGCATATGAAGGCAAGTCAAGAAAACACTGTTTCAGGTAATTCATGAGAAACACACTACAAAACCACAGCATTGTTCAGTGCTTTTGTGGGGCAAGGTATCCCTCAAAAACATCAGATGTAGATATAGATAGTCACCCATTTGTACTGACTAACTAGAAAGAGGAACTGAAAGAAAGAAAAGGGGGGAGTGGTGGGAGGGAGAGAAAGAAAGAGTGAGAGAAAGAGAGAGAGAAAGGGAGAAAGAGAAAGAAAGAAAAAAGAAAGAAAGAGAAAGAAGGAAAGAAAGAATAAAGAAGGAGAGAGAGAGAGAGAGAAAGAAAGAAAGAAAGAAAGAAAGAAAGAAAGAAAGAAAGAAAGAAAGAAAGAAAGAAAGAAAGATCATCAAATCTTCACCTGTGATTTTTAACTATTTAGGCATGATCTCTTGGTTATTTCTCACTATATACTTTGACTATAACCTATGCTAGAAACTAATTACTTTTCTTAAAATACTATTTTTTTCCAGTTTCCTTTGAAAAATAAAAAATGTCAAGTTTGCTTTACAATCCCCCCTCTCAAAATTCACATGCTTCAGAAATTTTACATCCAAATTTAAAGCTATTCTTTCTAAAATTAAACATCTGAGCAATATAAAATAGCTTTTTCTATATTTTCATTTAAGTTTGCTTCCGGTAATTTCATAGATATCTTTACTACTTAAAATTCTCAAGATAATTTGCAGGAAACAAGACTTTTTTTTTACACAATTCATATGCATATAATTTATGAATACAAACAGTGCCTAACATACAGATGATTTGTATGTGCCAGGCATCAGATACCATATTCCATTTAATTCTCACAAATCAACACAAGTAATGAGACTTCTTTTTTCTGTGGGGCATGTTCAACAGAAGTCATCTATAGTGCATTAAAAATGACCATAAATTTTTTGTCACTCCTCCCACCAACATGTGGAGTCTATTTCCCCACCTTTTGAATTTGGTCTAGTTTTATGAGTTCCTCTCACCAACAGAATGTGGCCTTGCAGCTTCCATTCTTGCTGCCCTTATAGCATCATGTAAAGTAAGCAAGATAAAAGAGCACATGGAGAGTGAGGCCCAGCTAACAGCCAAGCACTAGCCACCAGACTGTGGGCGAGGCCATTTTGGGCAACCCAGCTACCAAAAGGCTGCAACCACACGAGTGAGCCCAAACAAGATCAGAAGAAAACAACAGAGGTAAGTTCAGTCCAATATGCACAACCAAAGAACCATATATAGGTAAATGGTTGCTGTTTTAAGCCAGTATATTTTGGAGTAATTTTATTAAAGAACAATAAATAATGGATACAACAGCTTAGCAAGGATGTATTTTGAGTTGTATAAGTCATACTCTCAGTCACGTGGCGATTATTTATTTAAAAAAAATAAGTACCAAAAAATATTTGGTAACTCTAAAAATCAGACATTTGACACACAATGAAGTTCACGGGAACATAAAGAATAGGAGTTAATTAATGACTGAAAACAATCTCCAAAGTAGAGTATTAAATGTACAGTGTACAGTGTGATTTCATTTTTATCAAAGAGTGGGAGCATAATATATATAAATATGTGGATGAATACACATACATATAAGTACATACACACACACACACACATACATACACACACCCCTTGTGCAAATAATTTCTGAAAAGATTCGCAGGGAACTGGTAAAGAGCAGTCGTTTACCAAGAAGAGAAGTGAGAACTGGAAGACAAGGGTAAGAGGGAAACTACATACCATTTATACCCTTTTGTACTTCTTAAAGTTTGAACTATATAAATATACTGCCCAATTTCAAATTTAAAATTTAAACAGCTAATATGCAATCTTCTATGTCTTTAGGATATATACTGAAATATTTCCAGATGAAATGAAATGCTTCAGAGTAATGTCAAAATGGAGGTGGGGGTAGAGGGTAGGATAGGCTATTTTAAAAGGAAGCAAACAGTTCAGATGCAATCATGAGTTGATAATCATTGAATCTGAGTGATGGGTACATGTGGGTTCAGTACAGAACTCTGTCACCCTTTGTTTGAAATTCTTCATAATAAAAGTTATTTAAAAACATTAATATAAAGCTTTAACAATACCACTCAGGAAGCCATCTCTACATCATGATATAAGAAGATAATGGCGTGAATACAAAATATTCAGGAATATTTACAAAGCTTTGGAGGGTTTTTTGGTTTTTCCTTCTTTCTTCACCTGACAATTCGTTAAACTTTTCAAAAAAGATTTCAGAGTTACTATTGATATTTATTGAGTGCCAGTGTGGATGTTCTATAGACATTGTCTAACACTTTACCTTCAAGTTAAGTAGTTATCATCATCACTTTACAAAAAGAAAACTAAAAATCTCAGTCATTCACCCAAGGTGACAAAGTTAGTAAATGATAGGATCCAAATGTAGGTCTGTGGCTCCAAATCCCATGTTCTTTAGGGAAGAATTTAAAAGATTAAAAATTACAAATAGTCTACAAACAGAATAATCAGCCCCTAGTGGATCAAACACTAGGAAGTATATCCGCATTTTAATGAGAAAATAGTGTGTGGATTTTATAATGCCTTATTTCCTAAGTAAAAAGGATATAAGGAAAAAAAGTTGTACCTAAAAATGTTCTTAAATCTTCATTAAATTGAAAACCACTATTAGCTCTAAAAGTGATGCACAAATTCTCAACTATTAGGCTCAAACATTTCCTTTTTATCTGTTATTAATTAAACAAATACTATAAATGTCTTTAGATCACCAAAGTTCTGGAATTTAAATTAATTTTCTGGAAGAGATTTCTGGGGTCAGACTCCATTGCCCCAGACCATTTTTACTCCTACATTTCTACAAATATTTTAACTTTGTGGCCTACATTCTTAAGAAAAATTTTAAGGTAAAATATTCATACTCATCCCTTAAAGCATCCTTTAAAATTGCACAAATGAGCATAAACATCACTAGCGTAAGACTACATTTTTTAAAAAAACATGTTATTTTGCTCCTCATTATATTGGTATATACTCATAAAGAAGGGTAACTTAGGTACATGAATTGTATCTTAGACTATGCTAATGCCAAAGGTTAGAGTGAAAAGCAACATGCTTTTAAAAGCAATGCATGAGACACCCTTAAAAATAGCTCCAGTCTCTGTTCTTGCTTCCTATCTCTAACCAAATAGCACAAAATTATTGTGATTTCCCTGTTTAGTGCCCAACTATGAATTTCTCCGTGGCAGGGTCTTTCAGTTCCAAACAGCAGCATAATACTGGCATATGGCAGAAACTCAATCGTTGTTTGTGGAATTAAGATAATAAAAACATCACAAGAATTCCACAATGCTCCCTAATAGCAATTTCCTGGCTTTCAGAGGAATTGGAGACACTTGGTTTCAGTTTTTTAATATAATAAATTAGTGAATTCACTGGCCATTTGGATTCTAGCAATATCAGACCCTCATTAAAAACAAACATAGAAGTCTGCTTCCTGAGCCATATTAAAAATAATTCAGAGGAAAAAGCAAATTCTAAGTGGAAAAAATTATTTTAATTGTTTAATGTATAGATAAGGTACTATATTACTTTAAGATATGTGAAGGTAAATATGCTAAGCTGCTTTAGTTTGGAGAGCTATGGAAAACTGGAAATTGAGACTGAGTCATGTGAACCTGCCCTGAAGTAAATGTTGCATTTCTGTCTGTCAAGCTCATCAGATTTGGGTACTGCTATAGCACTTATAAAAACGTTATACAAAAATTAAGCAAATATTTGGTCTTTACTTACTCAAACATTTATTAAGTACCTATAATGTGCCAAACACAATAGGAGGTGCTGTGGATAAAAGGATGAAAACATGTCCCTTAGCCTTAAAGAATTCTCAGTCTGGTAGGGAAATTATCTTAAACCAGAAGCAAGTTGTTAGTCACACATTTGTGTAAATTAGTATCTATTCTGAGTGAATCAACCTTTTACTAATTTCGTGAATTCCTTACCAAAACCAATAAAGTCCACATTAATAAAACTTCCCTTGGGAATTTGGCCAAATTAGCAGGGGGAAAATGGTTAATTCCTTGACCAAGGACTCACATTTCAAGTTTTAACCTGGACTGAATGTAAAATGAAAAGCAAATGGTCCATTATGGATATACTGACAGACTTAAACCACCAGTGGATGCAACTACAACTCTGCATTTATTGAAAATTAATGAAGTCCCTGAATTTTTATTTATAAAGTGGGTATTATTTAGTTTTAGATTATTTCTGCAAGCCAAAAGTCAGAATTTAATAAAATGATGTGTACAGATTGCACCGATTTTCACTCTTATCCACTGCCTGCAGCCTATGTGCATTTAAACCAAAAAACATTTGATATACACTAACTATAAATTATTTCCTTGGAGATCTCTCAGGCATGAAGAAAAAGCCTCTTAAAATAAATTTAAAATATTATATGCTTGATGGTGTATAACCAAAGGTTTAATCTCACCGCTAAAGGGGCGGTTACCATGATTTTGCAATAACCCTGCAGACAATAATCAAGACAGCTCTTGTTGTTCTCTCACTAAAATCTTCGTAAACACAGCATGGATATATTGTAATTTGGTATCTGTAAGATCAACAGCTATACCTCATGACAACTCATAAGATTTTATTCACCATTAAATTGAGCATTTTCCTCACAAGACACAGGAAAGTGTGTTATTTACCAAGCATTGTCCTATTAACTATAGATTAGCACATTAAAATAGATATGCTTGCTTTCTCTCTGCACTCTAGAAAAGTGTGGTCTCTAAATCAAGTTCTGAGATGCAGGCACTTAATTAGATTTTTCAAACTTTGGGAAAATGTATCTGTGCATATTTCCATCATTATTTTAAAACAACTGATTCAAATTATTATTCTACTACATATATAAAAAATAGTCCCCAAATAGAGCTATAATTAGTCAGATTCAAAAATTCCTCTGTCTCCACTTCATAATGATAGCAACACTATTCTAACTTTAAAAAAAAAAAAAAGACAAGAAAAGAAAGGAAAAAAGAAAGCAATTAGAATAAACACAAATGGTGACACAACTTCAGGAAATCAGGGAACATGTAATTCAGTAAACGATGAAAGACAATATAAATTAGTATCAAAAGGATTCAAAATGGAGATTACTAGAAGAATTCAATTATGGGACACAAAAAATGTGTATGCTTTATTTAAATACAAATAGATGAACTCATTAGTATTTCAGAAATGTAATAAAACCATCTTTCACTCACCAATGCTGGATTTTCTCTTGGCAGTTAGTGACCACCTGTCATGAAAACAGATAACTACTCATGAAAAAACAGGGCTATGCACAAAGCTACAAAATCATTCTATCAGAAAACTACAACAGTGGCTTTACAGATTTAAAAGCACCTCAATATACATTTTTATTTGTCAAATGCACAGAGATGTGAATGTTAGTTTTTAAGCAGCACACTTTATCATACCCCTCTAACGCAGGCTGATAACTGCAGAACAAATTACAGCTTTCCGATTCATACTTTGGTACAAAACCCGCTTCATAACTATTAGGTGACATATGATATAAGATAACTAGTATTTTGTACAATCTGCAGGCCTGTTTTCAATGTTACATATTTTGTAGAATACACAAATGTTATAAATAACAAGAAACCAATGTAACATCCACATTTCATCAGTTAAAAAAAAGACAGTAGTGAAAGTACTTTATTTTGTCAGTATATCTCCAAATGTTTTCACCTGTAATTTTTATTCTGATGCACTGAAAATGAGTACAGTGATATTTTTCTACTACATTTCAAGAAGAAATACTTGGGATAAAGAGATGCTCTGAACAGCCAATTTGGCCCCCCAGTGAATTATGATAAAATTTTAAGCACTTCACAGCCAGCTTAAGCTATGCTTGTAATACTAAAACAATGAAATTAAACATAAAAGCTATTTATTTGTTTTCCTTGGAGATATTTCAACAGATTCTTAAAATGCTCAGAAAACAAATTAAGAACACTAACCAGTAAGGAAAAAAAGAACACGTGAATGGCAATTTAAAAAGAAAAAAACAGCACTGTTTTCAAAGATTACTAATGTTTTTAAACTGCCCATTAATAAAAATTTTTAAACAGTCATCTCAAATACTGTAGCACCATTTTAGAGACAGAGAAACTAAGGGATAAAAACCAATATGCTTAATATAATGTCACATGAAAGACACAGCAGTATTACATGGTTTGAAACACTGCTCTTGTTCACTGTTCTAAATACCAATATTGTATCTTATATAAGCTCCATGTTTCACCCAAAAATCACAAGTCTTTTTTTTTTGGCCTGTCACTAAATTCCTCTATTTTATAACATTTAATTCCTGACGTAAATGTCATCCTTTAGGACATTTTAAATAAATACTAAGGCAGCAATTCTGTACCAAAATGCATGCTGTAATCAGATACCCAACCATACTACACATTAACTCAGCATAAAAAGTCGGTTTTAGAATAAAGATCTCTCAGTAAGTATCAATCACACAGCAACACTTAATAACAGTGATAATGTACAATAGAGTACTGACTTTACATCTGGAAGAGCCAGGCTAAAACTACATCAATCCATTTCACTGTTTCTGATTCGGCAGTAATTATAAAATAGACAAACAGAATTAAATGTAAATTGAAAAGAAAAAGAAATCTTCATGAAATCCTTTTTATAAAGTTTCTATTTAACAACCCTATTAAAAGATGAGACCCAAAAACAGTCAGGATGCTTTCCAATCCCAATGCATGTGTTTCCAAGCATGAAGTGAGCCAAAAGCACAAAAAGAAAAGCCCTGCAAACCATAAGAGCAGAATGTTCATTAACCTCTACATGATAATCCTTTCGTAGCTGCATATTAACTAGTTACATATTCATAATCATTTACATTATTTAGAGAACCTTCGATGAAATTTTCTATGCAATATCCATTAGTGACAATGTTAAAGGTTATAGAAGATAAGTCTACTTAATGTTTCCAGGAAGCCTTTTTAATTAGTAAATATGTAAATTTGGCACATATGCTTTTTATGTTTAAAAAACAAGTTCCTGGTAGAATGGCATGTATTCTTGCCATCACCCTTCACTATTTAACTCTCCACTTTGCTGTAGCTATCTTTCCCCCATCCCTTTTCTTTCCTAAAATAAGTGTCCCCAAGATATTCACGGATAAAAAACCAAAAATCCATTTCATAATTTACAAGAGAAATTTTCACCACCAAAGTACTGCCTTCATTAAAGTCTTTATTAGTTTCATCCAGGGTTTGGAACAAGAGTCTTCAGTTAGACATTATCCAAATGTAGGCTAGATATTTTGAGAACCCAAGAAATAAAGGAAAACATGAAAGAGGCAGGTATGAATACATACAATAGCCTTCTGATGGTATGTCTACAGTTAAATCTTTGTTTACATGATTTATAGTCCACCTAATTCCAACAAACATTTGAACCCAAGCAGCTGTATCTGTATTTGAGATATCTTTCTAGTTTTCTTTTTTATAGCAAATTATTCAAAAAGAAAAAAATTAGTAAATTTTTACCGCTTAGCTGCCAAGGAAATTTGTGGAAAGGATAAAATCTTATGATTCAAAGTTGAACTTATCTGGGTTTTAAAATCTTTTTTTTCTGTTAAGTTAAATAACTCCAAATAACCTTATTTCTTCTGAAATGGACTCAGATTAATTATTATTAAATAAAGTGACTAAGATAGTGAGCCTGGTTCTAAAAGCAAAACAATAAAAAACATTTCATTACTTTGCTGTCCTTCACACAAGCTTTTTTAAAATAAGATGGCAATCGAGGAACAATACTAGTTTATTTTTTTAAGTTAATCTGCCAAAACATGCAACTATTACTCCTAAAGCAAAAAAACTTATTGAATCATTTTTATAAAAATAAATGGTTAGGAGCTTCCCTGGTGGCGCAGTGGTTGAGAGTCCGCCTGCCGATGCAGGGGATGCGGGTTCGTGCCCCAGTCCGGGAAGATCCCACATGCCAAGGAGCAGCTGGGCCCCTGAGCCATGGCCGCTGAGCCTGCGCGTCCGGAGCCTGTGCTCCGCAACGGGAGAGGCCACAACAGTGAGAGGCCCGCGTACCACAAAAAAAACAAAAACAAACAAACAAACAAAAATAAATGGTTAGTAGGCTTCAAGTATTAAAATAACTGACCTAGTAAATCCTTTAATATAATCACACTTATAGCCAAAAATTTATAAAATATGTACTTCTGCAGTAGCACAACACTAAGTCTGCACTAAAGAAAAACGACTATGAACTGATTTACCACTTAAAAGACACATTCATTCTACCATTAGGGGTCTTTACCTATGGCCTAAGAGTCAAAATCCTACGGTACACTTTCTTTATAATTCAAAATTGCCGTTTCCCTAACAAGTAATAATAACAGTGGTAAATGCCAAGACTTCATATGATGAAACAGTTCAATTAGGTGGGTCTTAACCTCTTCTTAAAGAGAAGAAACCTATTTCAGAGATGGAGTAACTTCCCCAATATTATATAACTGCCCAAGAACTGATAAGAGATAAAATCAGTTTTAAAACCAGGTCTAGGGCTTCCCTGGTGGCGCAGTGGTTGGGAGTCCGCCTGCTGATGCAGGGGACACGGGTTCGTGCCCCGGTCCGGGAGGATCCCACGCGGAGCGGCTGGGCCCGTCCGTCTGGAGCCTGTGCTCCGCAACGGGAGAGGCCATGACAGTGAGAGGCCGCGTACCGCAAAAAAAAAAAAAAAGAAAGAAAAGAAAAAAAGCAGGTCTATCTAATCTCAAAGCCCATACTCACTGTATTAGACTGCTTTCAACCATCATGAATCTTACTGGGTAAAAGGAAAAGCAGCTGTTTATATCTGCAGTCTTTCTTAAAACACTGACTTATGCTGCTACTTCTCCACTTCCTCCACAAATCCACTCTCACACACTAATGAGACCTTGCCAATAATGTCAGGAAAAGCAAATAAGCTTAAACTGACCCATACACTAACAAAAATCTTTATTCCTTCCAATGCCTCATACAACTCCTGGCCCTCTCAGGTCAAGCAAAGTATAAACAACAAGTTTTCCCAAACCCCATTTACGTGTGTGTGTGTGTGTGTGTGTGTGTGTGTGTGTGTGTGTGTGTGTGTGTGTGTGTGTGTGTGTGTGTGTGTGTGTGTGTTGGGGGGGAGGGTAGTGGGATAGCCTTATAATTACTATCACATCTTATCATATTTTTAACGCACTTTTAACTAATCGAGTTAGATGCCCAGGATAACAATGATAGCCTACCCAACAACCTATTTTTCTTTAGTTCAGTGTCCAGCTAACATATATGTGCATTCAGTTACAAAATACTTGGTAAGTTTTAAAACCAATGAACTATATAGAATACAGGAATAATTTTCCTTTGCTGTTTTTCCTCAGAAGCCACTTTTAAAAAATTATTATAAAGAAAGGAATGAATGACTTAACATGTATTAAGACCTCCATTACTTATTTCCATCTGTGCTATTTGTTCCAGTAACAGACCACAAGGGGGCATCAACCTAGGAGTTTTCCAGGGTAAGAACAGTGCCACATTAAAACTAGACTAGAATAGAAAGCCTAAAAGGGTAGTTTGCATGTACTTCTCTCAAAAATGCTTCACTTCACTTCTAAAACTTTTCTCACTGTATTGCAATTTCAAATTATCCCTGTACAGGTTAATGTATGAATTAACAATCTGAGGATTGTACTAATCCGAGCTGTCTACCTTTACCTGGTTTGCTTCTCTTGCTAGATTATGTCTTCAAAACAGATCATATAATTTTAAGGCTGCTGAGTCAAAAAGGAAAAAATTATCAGTGGTGGCTAAAACCAATAGATACTGGACATGCACTATTATCTTAAATGGTTGAAAATAATTTCTTAAAGGACATATTGTCAATCAAATAGATGTATAAATGTCATTACCAAAATATATAAGAAGTACACTTCAACAAAATTAGTAAAACATTACAGGTCTTTTAAATAAGCCTCTCTGCAAAGAAAGGAGGAAATGACTACAGGTTCCTAAAAAATAAATAGCAATAAGCAGTAATAAACTACAATAAACTGAGTATTTCTGTATAAAAACAAATTTACTTTTTAAATATGCTGAAAAGTGAAAATAACAAAGGTGGGCCTTCTACTACCAAAAGTTAACTCCAATTATAAGCCACTGTTAAAACACTTAAATGTTTTTTTTCCAAAATGTAGATCGGATGGAATCAAAATTATCATCTTAATCCTTACTTTTACATTTAGCCCTGTTTTCTCCTACCCAGGCTTCTAATGCATTTCTCATAGTCAAACACAGTTTTTCTTTTTACACAAATATTGGAACCACGTCTAACATCCTTTGGTATTGTACTTCTCATTCCCTTGTTAGTTTTACCTACAAGTTAGGGCTCTTTTCAATTATTTATTATTCATAATACCAAGTATTCTAATAAATATACAGTTTTCTAACACTGGAAATTTTTTTTTAATTTTATTGAAGTATAGTTAATTTACACTGTTGTGTTAATTTCTGCTGTACAGCAAAGTGATTCAGTTATACATATACAGACATTCTTTTTCATATTCTTTTCCATTATCACATTGGAAGTAGTTAAGACTGACAACATATATTACATCCAGCGATATTTCTAGGAATGAAGCCACTGACATGTTTGGAGGGTTCTGTTTCTGGTATTATTTGAATTAGATATCCAGGAAACTCTAACTGTACTGGATGAAAGAGCAATGAGATATGGGCCAGATCTACTTTATTCACCAATGTACTCACCGCCATACAGTAAGTGTGCAACAAGTCCTTTTAAAGAAGTATAGGTCTACAATCACTTAGCCAAAAACCTCAGGAAAAAATGTTTCTCAATTTAGAACTTTTTGTAATTTAGTAAGGTAATACATTACACGTATCATACTTTACAGAACACTTGCAAGGAAATATATGAATGTTCAAAGTGGAATAAAATGCCTCACTCAAATCAGTTCCATTGACAAATGAATATGACAAAAAACTTAGAAATAACTTTGTTTTCAGTTTTTTAAGACTTCTGAATTGCAGACAGGAGATTGTGACCCGTATTTCTGAATGTGACATACTGCCTGAATTGTAGTTTGCCTGCCTATTGTTTCACTAGAGATATCAATCATTTCCTCTCCATTCCCACACCTTACTCCCTAAAACCCCGCCCTCCTCTCATCTACAATAGGCAGAGGACCCCATTTCTCCATCTGCAACCAGTGTGAATGCAGAGGATCCACACTAATTGGGCCAATCAAGTTTACCCTGGGCCCAGACAGAGATTGAGGTGATTACAGATACTGGACCCGAAAAGGTGACCACAAAGGGATTTGCACAAGCTAAATCTAACAAAGCTGGTCTACGAAGTAACAACATAAATGTACAAGAAAACAAAACACACACGCACAAATAAAATAACTCTACCCTAGTTCCTCCTGACTTCTTATAGTAAATATTTTCCAAACTTTCATTTCTGTGGTTTGTAACTGATTAAGAAAGCTTCATAAGTAAGCTTGCTGCGTAGAAATGAGAATATGCCTGTGAGGATCTCAAAGAAAACAAATAATCCATTAAAGATAACAGTAGAATGACGGGGAAAAAATATCCTTACAAGTGACAAAACAAATTGAAATGCCACCCTGCACCAATTACAGGAATAAATTTTTATTTTAAAGTAACACTGCCAACTATCAGTGAGACTATAGCAAAATTAATACTAAATCACTGCAAGTAGCTATGTAGCTTAACTCATTCCAGACTTCTACCTCCAAGTAGGGAGAAAAAGCTGATAACAAACCAATAATCTCTCTGAAAACTAGAAAAGCTAGATGAATATAAAATCATCTCTTAAAAGGCATCTAAGAATTGCCAAAGCAATGAGAACAAGAGGGACTAAAATTCAGGAGATAACTGTGGAGAAGTGAGTTGATCCTTTTTTCTTGGACAACTCTAGGCACAGGGAAGAGGCTGAGAACTACGTTTTTCCTGAGCAGAAATTTAAAGTAGTCTTGAGAAGGCTGTAATAACAAAATCAGAGACATGAGCGGTCTTAAGCATATGGTTGTTTTCTTCTTGTGATGTGCCAAATTCTGAAGCTGAAAAGGCCAAAAAGCTAAACTGAAAGTGTGAAAAGCAGAGCTCAGGGAACTGATGAAACAAAACTTCAGAAGCCTTTAAGAAAAGAAATATGGTGAACAAACTAGGTTTTCAGATGAAAGATAAGAAGGAATCAAAGGTGGCTGATACCTTACTAAAACAAAACCCACCCTGCACTCCATTCAGTACCTGCCTGGATTAAGGTATCCAACTCCTACTTTATCAACCTAGCAGAAGAAAGGGTGAAACTTCTCCAGAGAAAGATAGCATCTTCAGGAGTATCTACAATTTTAAAGATACTAAAATATTAATATTTAATTGTAAATACTTCAGGAGTATTTACATTTCTAACATTTAACTAAAACTAACCAAGCTACCAAGAAATAGGGCCATACGAACAAACATCAAGAAGAAGAAAAACAACACAAAACAAAACCAAATAAATATGCTATCTATATACTGGAGTTAATAAACTAAAACATTAAAATATAATTATTAACATGTTCAAGAAAATAGAAGAAATACATGAAAAGATGGCACATTTCACTAGAGATTATCTATACAAGAAAAGAATCAAAAGGATAATCTTTAACTGAAACGTCTAAAATGAGCTCAATAAACAGTGTTAACAGGAGATTAAACACAAAAGTCAGAATTTTGAACTGGATGACACATTGATAAAAAATACCATAAACAAAGCCCAGAGATTTAAAAAGAAAACATTGAAAATACAGAAAAGACCAGTAAGAGACATATGAAACACCGTATAACTGAAGATCCACAAAGAGAGGGAAGAGAGAATGTGGTAGAAGCGGTATCTGAACAGATCTTGACATGATTTCCTAAAAATGAGAGAACAGTATTAACCAACAGATTTGAGAAGCTCTAAGAATCTCAAGCAAGAGACATTTTTTTTTAAATTATATAAAGGCACAACATAGTTTCACTGATGAAAACCGAAGAAAAAATGTTATAATCGGCATGAGGGAGAAAGAGCAGGGAAGAGATACAGTACCTTCAAAGAAGCAACAAGAGTCAGAGCTCAAGCTAACTTCAACAAAAAAAGTGACACAAACTGGAAAATAGGATAAAACCTTCAAGTGTTGGAAAAAAATAACTGAAAATCTATAATCATGTACAGAGCAAATAGATCCTCCAACATGAAGGAAAAATAAAAACATTTTCACACAGAAACAGAATTCTGCACCAGCAGATTTTCACTGGAAGAAATACTACAGGTAATTATGTGATGTGACAGAGGTGTTAGCTAACAAGCTAAGGTGGTAATCACTGTGCAATATATAAATGTATCAAAACAACACACTGTATACCTGAAACTTACACAACAATATATGTTAATTATGTCTCAATAAAGCTGAAGGGAAAAAAGAACTACTGCAAGAAGTATTTGGAGCAATAGAAAAGCAGAAAGAAGTAAAGAGCAACTGTACAGGTAATTTTTTAAAAGGTACAGATAAATCAGTATTGATCACATAGAACATTTAAATACTGTATTGTAGTGTTAAACACAGAATTAAAATGCATGGAAGCAACAATGCAAGAAGTGGGATGAATGAATGCATGTTGCAATCTCTAGGAAAAATTTCCCCAATAAAAAAGGATAATAAAAAAAGCTTAGTAAAAGTATACAGTATATTTAGTGCTAACATATACATAAAATAGAGTACTAAGGTACCACGGTGAAAAAGAAAGTATCTTCAACAAGTTAACAGAGGGGAGAAAATACAAGAGAATGTGTCTGATTAAATCAAAGGAACGTGCCCAAAAAAGCAGAGAGAAAAAAGAACATAAAAGTGGGTCAAATAGACAATGAGAAACCACTTCACACCCATCAGGATAGCTATTAAAAAAAGAAAGAAAATAAGACATGTTGGCAAGGATGTGGAAAAACTGGAACCCTAGAACTCTTGTGCACTGTTGGTGGGAATGTAAAATGGAGCAGCCACTGTGGAAAATAGTATGGTGGTTCCTCAAAAATGAAACACAGAATTACCATATAATCCAGCAATTCCACTTCTGGGTATATACCCAAGGGAATTGAAAGCAAGGACTCAAACAGATATTCGTACGCTCATGTTCACAGCAGCATTTTTCACAGTACCCAAAAAATGAAACCAACCCATGTCCACTGATGGATGAATGAGTAACAAAATGTGCAATACACATACAATGGAATATTATTCAGCCTTTAAAAGAAATTCTAATATATGCTGTAATATGGATCAACCTTGAAGACATTATGTTAAGTGAAATAAGCCAGTACAAATGGACAAACACTGTATGATTCCACTTATATGAGATACTCAAGTAATCAAATTCATAGAGACAGATAATGGTAGTTACCAGGGGACAGGGGAAGGGATAATGGGGAGTTATTGTTTAATAGATAGTGTCAGTTTTGCAAGTTCTGGAGCTGGATAGTGGTGATGGCTGCACCACAATGTGCACCACGATGCCACTGAAATGTATACTTAAAATGATTTAAATGACAAATTTTGTTAAGCATATTCTACTACAATTTTTAAAATAAAAAGTCAAGTAGAAAGGTGATAAAAATGAAACTAAATATATCAGTAATTCTATTATACAGAAACTGACTGAATATCCTAGATAAAAGAAAAAGATATCCAGACTGGAAAAGATGTCCAGTTGTGTTTAAAACCACAACTACATGATGTTATAAGAAACACACTTTGTACACAAAGAAATTGAAAAGATGAGAAGATATATCATGGAAACAAGCCAAAGCAAAATACGCTGATGTAGCCCTACGAATATTCAACAAAGGATACCTTAAGGCAAGAAATATCACTAAAGATAAAAATATTTCAGACTGATAAAAATGCCCACTGACCAGGAATTTATTAGAGTCCTAAATTTGCATGCACCAAATAGCATAATTTCAAATGCATAAGCAAAGGTTGAAAAAATAGAGAAAAAGATAAATCTACAACCATAGTGGAGATTCTAAATACCTACCTACTCAGTGTTTGGAAATTAAGGAACATGTTTCTAAGAAACTCCTGAGTCAATAAACAGATCTCAATAAAAACTAGAAAATATTTTAACTAATAATGAAAATAACATAATGTGTGTGGTACCTAAGGTAATTATCAGAGAAAATTTTAAAACTCAAAGAATATATATTCTAAAGAGAGAATAGTAAAAATCAATGACTTTTGCATCTCTAGGAGCTTTTATCTGAAAAAGCTAGAAAAAATTACAGCCAGTGGGAAATTATTAAAAGGAAGAAAAACATAAAAGCAGAAAGCAACTTACGTAAGAAAGCAACTTACAAAAGGAAAATCAATAGTCTAAAACTGGTCCATTAAAAAGACTGATTAAGACTGATAAACCCCTAAGAAGATAAATCAAGAAGAAAAGACACATACAAATTGCAAATAACAGGAATTTTAAAAGAAGACATCACTACCAAAACTACAGATATTTCCAACTTTTAAAATATCCATACAAAGGGGCCTCCCTGGTGGCACAGTGGTTGAGGGTCCACCTGCCGATGCAGGGGA
Organism: Tursiops truncatus; assembly: GCF_011762595.2. Taxonomy (NCBI): domain Eukaryota; kingdom Metazoa; phylum Chordata; class Mammalia; order Artiodactyla; family Delphinidae; genus Tursiops; species Tursiops truncatus. Next base: position 38,395,992 of record NC_047052.1, on the reverse strand, counting down.
CACGGGTTCATGCCCCGGTCCGGGAAGATCCCACATGCTGCGGAGCGGCTGGGCCCGTGAGCCATGGCCGCTGAGCCTGCGCGTCCAGAGCCTGTGTTCCGCAACGGGAGAGGCCACAACTGGGAGAGGCCCACATACCGCAAAAAACCAAAAAAACAAAAAAAAAATCCATACAAGGAAAATACAAGGCCTAGACAGCCTCACTGGAAAATTATTCCAAATATTTAAGTTAGAATCAATACCAATAACATACAAAGTTTTTTATAAAATACACAAAAATGATAGTTGTTTTATGAGGTCAGCATGACCCTGGAACCAAAACCTAACGTGGACATTACAAGTAAAGAAAATTACAGACCAATATCTTTCATAGACACAGAAACAAAATACCTTAACAAAACAATATGAATTTAATCTGGCAATATATAAAAAGATAAACACCAACATAAGCAAGGGAGCTTTCTCCAATAATGTAATAGTGTTTCAGTATTTTTAAAAATCAAAGTAATTCACCTCATTACCATCTTAAAAAACAGAGAAAAAGCATTTGATAAAATTCAATATCCATTCATGTTAAAACTAGCAGACTACGAATAGGAGAACATTTCTTATTTTCAGAGTATCTACCAAAAGTCTACAGCAAACATCATTTGTAACAGTGAAATATTTAAAGCTGTTCCCCTCATACGCAGAACTAGATAAGGAAGCCTACTATCACTACTTTTATTCAACACTATACTAAAGGTCCTATTTCATTCAATAAGGCAAATAAATAAAACTAAAGCCTAACAACCTGGAAAGAAGACAACTGCTATTATTCAGACAACGTGTCTGATTATACCTATAAACATACTATCAAAATATACAGATAAACAATTATGGAATTCAAGTAAATTTAACAGTCAGTATACAAAAATCAAGTATATGTCTATATACTAGCAAATTATGTCTATAAACTAGCAAAAGATGAACAGCAAATTACAAAATGCAATGAAAAATAACAAATACCTAGAGATGAATGTAAAAGACATGCAAGATTTATATACTTAAACTACTGAAGGATGTTACAGAGGAACTAAATAAAAAGATATACCATGTTCATGGATTGGTGTAAACATGTCAATGCTCCCCAAACTGATCTTTAGATTCAATGCACTACAAACAAAACCCTAGAAGGTTATTTTGTGAGTACTGCAGAGCTGATTTTTAAAATATTCATGAAAAAGCAGAAGGTCAAGTAAAAGTAATCTTCAAGAACAACAAAGCTAGAGAAATTTTACTATATCAAGTCCTAGTAAGAAAGTGTGGTACTGGTGCAACTACAGGCAAATAATCCAATGCAACAGAACAGAAGAGAAACAAAACTACAAATACATGACCACATAATCTATGAAAAAGACATACTCCATATGGAATTAGAGCTATGCCTTAGAAGCAAAGGCTACATGCTAGGAATAAGAGCAAAACTGAAACAGACCAGCCCTAACAAAATCCAAAACCAACTCTCAACTGAGTTGTGTTGATCCACTAGTACTCTGGCTGCTTAAAGAAAATTTACCTCTCTTTGAAGGAAGGTAACATCATCAAGAGTCTACAATTTTTCACTACAATGTCTGGCATCCAATCAAAAATTACAAGGAAGTCTATGACAACAGGAGCAGCTGATGAGAAATCAAGAGAAAAAAATAAATAGAAACAGAGCTCCATTTAATTTACATACTGCAGTTATAAGACATACTTTTATGATTAATATATTCATGGAAACAGAGGGAAGGCTGAAGATGTCAAAACAGGCCTAGAATTCATTAAAGAAATGTCAAAACATAAATTCTTGGAATAAATACTGTAACTGAGATTAAGCATTTAGTAAAAGGATTTTACCAGTAGATTAGATACATAAGAACAGAATTAGTTAACAGGAATACAGGTCAGAAGAAGGTATCCAAAATGGCATACAGATCAAGAGGCAGCAAGAAAATACAGAAAAGAGAGTAAGATATATGAAACAATGAAAATGTCTAATATGTGTATCCAGAGTACCAAAAGTAGAGGAGACAATGACATAAAACCAGCATCTGCAGACTAGATAAGAATTTTCTAAACTGACAAGGCATCAAATTACAGATTTAATAAACTACATGTTCAAAGCAGGCTAAATACAAGGAAAACCAAGTCTAGACACATCATAATCAAATGCCTAAAAACCAAAGATGAAAAGTCCAAAAGCAGACAGAGGAGGAAATATATAAAAATTTTTCAGGGAGGGCTTCCCTGGTGGCACAGTGGTTGAGAGTCCGCCTGCTGATGCAGGGGACACGGGTTCATGCCCCAGTCCGGGAGGGTCCCACATGCTGCGGAGCGGCTGGGCCCGTGAGCCATGGCCGCTGAGCCTGCGCGTCCGGAGCCTGTGCTCCGCAACAGGAGAGGCCACGGCGGTGAGAGGCCCGCGTACCGCAAAAAAAAAAAAAAAAAAAAAAAAAAAAAAAAAAAATTGTAGAAGTAAAATATATGACAATAGCACAAATTCATGAAATTAAGCCATCAAAAGATTATCTAATTTCCTAAGTGGCAAAATTTCAGAAGATTTATGAATAATTTCCTACTAATTTAAGGTAGACTGTAATAAAAAAAGGGATATTGTAGTCTCTAGGATAATAACTAAAAGGAAAATAAAAACCATACAACTATAAAGCTGAGAGTTTAAAATAGAATACAAATATTTTACTAACACAAAAGGAGAAACAAAGGAATAAAAAAATGTGTGACAAGTGGAAAACGTGGTAAAATGAGTAGACAAACTCCAACTAAGTGACAGATGAGAAAATTTAAAGACCCTAAATAGAAATATAACATGTTCACAGATTAGAACTGTAAAAATAAAAACACAATCAGGTAACATCAGAATGTTAACAATTAAAGACTGACAATATCAAAAATCATAGTAACATTTAACTGAAAAATCTGAAATATTATTTTTTGAGTAAGAGCCTAATTAAGACAAGCTATTGGTGCCTTTAGATACAAGGTATGGATTACATAGAAAGGATTGACAGGGAATTCCCTGGTGGTCCAGTGGTTAGGACTCAGCACTATCACTGTGGTGGCCCGGGTTCAGTGCTTGGGGAACTAAGATCCTGCAAGCCACACAGCGCCACCAAAAAATAAAATTAAATGAAAATTAAAGTAAAAAAGAAAGAAAGAAACAATTGACAAGATCTAGTAAATTAAAAGATGGATCAGGGAGGCTGAAAAGACGCTCTTGTTTGAATAATGTTGCCCAGAATCAGGATGAGTATGTACAGCATACACATTAGGGACAAAGATAATAAATTAACTTTAGTAAATGAGATTGAGCTTTTGTGGGCCATCCAAGTGAAGCTGCCCAACAGGCAACAGGTCTGGGAGAACAGAGTACATATAGGAGTATTTGAGGACATGCAGAGTGAGAAGAGATGACTGTCAGTGATGTAAAGTACAGGGATCACCAACATTTAAGCATTAGATGAAGACCCTAAGGAGACTAATTAGGAATGGAAAAAGATAGAGCCATAAGAAAGTAGAGTCACAAAAGTTCCTATGGTACAGAGAGTTTCAACAGTTTACCAGGGAACAATAGAAGTTTCAAATAAAGCACAGAGGCCAAGTAAGGCCAGATCTGCGAAATGGTCCACTGAGTTTGGCAAGTGAAATACAATAAAAACTTGAGGTAGAGTAATTTCAATGAAAAGACAGAGGTAGCACCTAGTTTACAGTAGGTTGAAAAGCAAAGAATTAGAAAGAGAGAAATTATCACACTGCATTAAGTTTTCTGTTAACATGTTTCCATACAAATTTTAAGTCCCTTGAGGACAGAAAAGAAACCTTGTTTATCGCAGTTATCTAGGACAGTGCCTGACACGTAACTCAGTTTTGTCTTTTTGTTCTTTGGGAAAAAGCACTCATTTTCAATAACTTTAATATTACTCGGTTCATAAAATCAGGAAATCAAAGGATAAGGAATAATGGCCAAATGCATACATTAAATGGGTTACTGTTTGCTATACTGTATTAGGATTTCTAGAACAAATGAACAAACGAAAGAAAGGAAGGAGGAAAGAAGTTTTTTTAAACAAACACATTTAGGGTACTGTCCCCCAAAACATGTCGTTATCTTAAGGTAGAGTAAATAAGTAGGGAGTACCCTGAAATGAACCTAGAAAGAGATGAGCCCAACAACACAAGGGTCTCAAATCACATTTTAATGACCCTGGATTTCACTCTTAAGTACAATGGGAAGCCACCAAAGGATTATAAGCAGTACAGAGAGGGACAAAATTATGTAATTCAATTTACATTGCCAGAAAAAGAGAGACAACTCTGGAAAAAAGGTAGAAGGGGAGCAAGAGTGGAACCACCAAGACCAGCCTCCAAGTAAAACATGGTAACTTGAAAATGGCTGTGGAGATGACAAGAAATAGCCAATTCAAGGAACTCAAAACACTGGTCTCTAGTTTTTGAACATCGAGTCCTCTTACCTCTTTTTATTTAATGCTGTAGACTAAATTGAAAGTTAGAACCAATTCTTCAAAAAGGTAATTATATATGGCTTATAAAGCTAAACCAGTTTACCTTCTGACCACTAAACCACCTTGAGGACTTCACCTGAAGTCACTTCACAAATGAGAAACATACGCACAGAGTGATTCACTGCAACATTATTAGTACTATCAAAAAACTGAAAACCACCAAAATGCCCATTAATAAGATACCAGATGAATACCTGATAATATACTTGAGTACTATGCAACCACAAAATATGATGAGAAAGATCTCTGTGAACCAAAGACTCCCAGATGTATCATTTAATGAGAAAATCGAGGGGAAAATATTATATGCTACCTTTTGTATAAGAAGGTGGAGGGGAGATAAGACAGCATATTTTAGTATTTATTTTTCAAGAAATACAGGAAGCATAAACTAGAAATTAATGTAAAGATTACTGATAGGAGTAGGTAGGAGCAGGGACAGGAATGAATTACCTCACTATACCTTTTGATATAGTTGTGATTTTAAACAATGCAAATGTTTTACAGACCCAAAGTCAAACTGATAAAAAAGCAAACACTAAAATTCAATACAAATATCAAATCCAAAATATAACTGCACAGAAAAAAAATAATAATTCAAGTAACTTTTGAGATCACTACCTAACTGCATACCCCAAGGGGGTTAATTCTGCAAGAACAAATTGAACAGCAATGAAATCATGAACTTCACTCATAGGTTTGCTGTTGGCAGTGGTATCAATGTAGTAATTCTAAAACTATTTTGTGTATACTGTGGAATAAAGGAAACGAATAAATACAGATGTTGTTGAGAACAAGGTTTCATTACAGAAAAAGGGAGATTCAAATATAGATGGGGGTAGTTGAAGAAGAATTTTGTGGTAATGGATTTGAATGCAAAGTATCAGGATCCACTGAACCCAATTTTAGTTTTTAGTTTGTTTTTGAACAGTTCTAACTATTTGCAAAGGATTGATATTTCATGACTTCTATTCTCTGAGATAATGCAAAGAATAAAGAGAAAATTTACTTACTTAAAAAAAAGGCTAAAACTCATTCTATCTTGCAATTATATATGAGTACATTGAACCTTTTCATAAGCCTAAGACACATTATAGGATCCTACTGATTATATAATCCCTGCATCTTGTTTCATCACCCTAATAATGATTTCATGATTATTCATCAATTTTCCCAAACTATGCTTAAATAAAACTATATAACAAGTAATTGAGGAATCATGGAATCATCTAGAAGGAATATGCTATCAATAGTAAAAATCATTCTTCAGTTTTCTTACTGCATTGACCAAAGTACTGCATCATCTTTCAAAAAAGTGTAAAAGACTGAAGAAGACACCATCTTTGTAGTCTGATTTTAGCTTTCAAACACAATTGACAACTCAGAAATTTTCATTTTCTGTCCATAATGGGAAGGAGAAGAAAAGTGACAGAGAAAGACACTTCACAATTGTTAAACAAATTAAACTATGAATAAAAATGATAGCAGCTCTCTTCACCAGCACAGTCCAATAGAACTTTCTTTGATGATAGTAATCTTCAAAGTCAACACTGTCCAATGCAATAGCCAATGGCCATATGTGGCTATTGAGCACTTGAAATGTGGCTATTATGACTGAGAAACTTAACTTTTTTTAATTTTACTTAATTAGAATTTTAAACTTAATAGCCACACGTAGTTAGTGGCCACCATTTTGGATAGCACAACTAGATACAGATGATGGTGAAAATATTAATATAAATTAAATCTTAGATTATGAGTCTTCAGATGACAATTATCCTAGGTGAATTTTCTCAAAACTCAACAATCAATGAGTAATAAACAAAATTAACTCAAAGTTGATCAAAGACCTAAAAATAAGAGCTAAAACCATAAAACTCTCAGAAGAAAACCTAGGTGTAAATCTTCATGAACTTGGATTTGGCAATGGGTTCCTACATATGACACCAAAAGCAGAAGCAAAAAAAAGGAAAAAATAGATAAACTGGACTTCATCAAAATTTTAAAACTTGGGACTTCCCTGGTGGCCCAGTGGTTAAGAATCCGCCTGCCAATGCAGGAGACATAGGTTCAAGCCCTGGTCCAGGAAGATCCCACATGCCGCAGAGCAACTAAGCCCGTGCGCCACAACTACTGAGCCTACACTCTAGAGCCCGTGAGCCACAACGACTGAAGCCCATGCGCCTAGAACCCGTGCTCCACAACAAGAGAAGCCCCCGCAATGAGAAGCCCACGCACCACAACGAACAGTAGCCCCCACTCACAACAACTAGAGAAAGCCCACGCACAGCAATGAAGACCCAACGCAGCCAAAAAGTAAAATAAAATAAAAATTTTTTAAAAATTTATAAACTTTTGTGCATGAAAGGACATTATCATTAAAGTGAAAAGATAGCATACAGTATGGGAGAAAATATTTGTAAATCATACATCTGAAAAGGGTTTAAATACCTAGAATAAATAAAGAACAACTACAACTCAACAACAAAAAGATGACCCAATTTAAAAATAAGCAAAGGACTTAAATAGACAAACTTAAATTGACATTTCTCCAAAGAAAATACAAAAATGGCCAATAAACACATGAAAAGGGACTTCCCTGGTGGTCCAGTGGGTAAGACTCCGTGCTCCCAATGCAGGGGTCCAGAGTTCAATCCCTGGTCAGGGAACTAGATCCCGTATGCATGCCACAACTAAAGATCCCACATGCCCCACAAAGATCCCACGTACTGCAACTAAGACCCAGCACAGCCCCCAAAAACAAAAACAAACAAAAAACACACACATGAAAAGATGCTCAACATCCTTTTTCATTAGAGAAATGCAAATCAAAATCACAATAGGTCAATGACATTAACACCTATTAGGATAGCTCTATTCCAAAAAAAAAAAGAAAAGTGTTGACAAGGACGTGGAGAAATTGGAAACCTCATACATTGCTGGTGGGAATGTAAAACTGTGCCAACGCTGTGGAAAACAGTTTGGCAGTTCCTCAAAAAGTTAAACACAGTATTACCTTATGACTCAGCAATTCCACTCCTGGGTATATATCCCAAAGAACTGAAAACAGGGACTGTAACAGATAACTCATACACCATCGTTCATAGCCACATTATTCCAAGAGTAAAAAAGTAGAAACAATCCATGTATTCATCAACATTTGAATGGATAAACAAAATGTGGTATATGCATACAATGGAATATTATTCAGCCATAAAAAGGAGTAAAGTTGTAATACATGCCACAACACAGATGAACCTTGAAAACATTAAGCCAGTCACGAAAGGACAAGTACTGTATGATTCTACATCTATGAAATATCTAGAATTGGCAAATTCACATAGAAAGAAAGTAGATTAGAGATTACCAGGGGCTCAAGGGAGGGGAGAATTGGGCACTAGGTCTCAGTTCCCCATCTGTGAAATCAGAAGTTGGACTAAAACACTGGTTAAGTTTAGTTTAGTTCCTTGGACCACTTCCCTGGCGGCTACTGAAAGTGGGTGCAAGGAACAGAAATACTCATCCCCCTCCCAGCCCCTCCACACATGCAACTTCTCCCTCAATAACGCAGAGTAATTTAGCTTTCATCTGTTTTACATATTGGGTTTTTGAATAAGGTTTTATTTTAATGAAGAAAGCTGTGCCTTAAAAAAAAAAAAAGTTTGACTACCAGTAGTTTCTATGGTCTTTAAATCTAAATATTAAGAGTTTGGTTAATTTAGCTAATTGATACAAGTTACCCTCACTCCATCCTGTTAAAAAAGAGTCTCAATAATTTGTTTCATTAGAAACAAAAAAAGATTTTTACCAGTATTATGTACCTATATTTTGACAAATAAGTGCTATATAAAAAAGTTGACCCAAAAAGTTTTAAAAAAAAGCAGTTAAAAGTAAATAGCTTTACAAATTATTGTAGAAATAATACCAAAGATGGTTAAAATTCTCATTGAGGAAAAACTAAAACATGTCCAAAGGTATAAAAGCTCTTCCCTTGCAAGAAACGGAAATAAAGCCTGAAGACCCAGTTTGGTTTTGCTGCTGAAAAATGTACAAAATAACTTAGAAAAACCAGTTGAGGTCAAACGTTGTGAGCCCACTACTTGTACCTGCCTACTCTTGATCTGGGGAAAACTGATAACCATAGAGCAAGGCAGATCTGATGGTAGGACAGCCAAGAGTTCTCCATCTGTGAGTCCATCCTAACCTTCAAGTAAAAGTGATGGTTCCATCACAGTGAATGTAATTAATCTCACTGAACTGTACACTTAAAACTGATTAAAACAGGGGCTTCCCTGGTGGCACAGTGGTTCAGAGTCCGCCTGCCAATGCAGGGCACGGGTTCATGCTCTGGTCCAGGAAGATCCCACATACCACAGAGCGGCTGGGGCCATGAACCATGGACACTGAGCCTGCGTGTCCAGAGCCTGTGCTCCGCAACGGGAGAGGCCACAACAGTGAGGCTCGCGTACCGCAAAAAAAAAAAAAAAACTGATTAAAATAGTAATTTTTATTTTATACATATTTTATCATAATAAATAAAAATTGCTGGAAAAAAAGATCTCTAAATTCTATTTTTTTCCACTCCTACAAGTTTTTTGGCTTCTTGAGGACAGAGATTGGGGAGGAAAACCCTGAAGCACTGGAAATGAGTTTTGAAAGCAGGAATTATGTAAATGGTTTATGTTTGTACCTCCCTAAGTTCTAGAACAGACCATGCCAACCAGGAAGAGAACTACATATATTTGAATATAGCAGATGTTGAATAAAGGGGGACTGACTTGAAGGTGGAGAAAAAAAGAATCAATAAAGGAACAATATACTTCTAAGAACAAAAAAAAAAAGTAGGGTATTCTCACCCACTTAGTCATTCAACAAGAAAAACTTCGTATGTAACAGTGTGCAACAAGAACTTGGACATTTTTCTAAAAAGACATGTGGCAATATTCTTAAATCTCTTATGATCTTTGTGCACCAAACTTTACTTAATACAAAGAAGACTGCTGTGTTTAAATTCTTATTAAAATAGCCAATAAAAATGGGTTTCACTATCCCTTATCCTTACTTCTGTACATTACTTGTAAAAATTACTTTAAAAAATAAAAATTAAAAAGATCCCTTGGACCTAGATGGTAAATGGTGATGACTATTTTTGCTGGTATACTGAAGGTTAATACATTTCTTAGCACTGTCCACTGAAAGGGCCTTGATGCAATAATATCCCAGTGGCAATGAGCACAACTTGGGCCCAGATCTAGGTTTCTCAGCATTTCTCATTAAAAAGAACCAGGGCTCTTTGAAGAAATAGTCAATTTCAGAACTAAGACAAGAAAGCTACAAGGTAAGCCTGGACATCTTGTGCCAAAAAAAAAAAGGTAATGACCAAAGGGTAATGAGAAATGCCAAAAGGATGCAGGAGTCAGCCTGAAGGGGCTCCCACTGGCCAAATTTAGGACAATTCGAGCATCAAAAGGAAAAATGAAAAATTATAACACACTGAATTAAAAAACAAATAAAAAGGGTCTACACTAATACTAAAAGGGGGGAAAGGGCTCCTCTTTACAGAAAAATGCCAGCTATAAACATAGGTGGTTAGAAACTACTAATTTGCAAATACCAATATAATAATTGATTCAGGCAAGGATCATCCATGGTAAAGGGCTGTTGGGGAACAGGATATTTACAATGTCTTCAAGTATTTAGTAAGTACTTTTAAAGTTCTTATTCCTTACACAAGGGAACAGGTACCTAAGGTGAAGAGATATCGCAGGTACTACCTTAAACAAGTAACTAGCAACACCAATAATAGAATAAAGTAACACTGTATGTCTCCTGCTGTGATAAAATAGGAAGTCATTATCAACTATGTATTATTCTTGCCAAAAGTGATTATTTAATTCTGTTTCTTCACGAGTACATTCATCAGACATCTCTAAATCGTGGGCATTCTATAAGTAAACTTGTAAACTCTTCAAAAATACCAATTTCATAAAGACAAAAGAATGTAGAGGGATTGTTTCAGATGAAAGGAAATTAAAGAGATAAGACGCTAAATACAGCCTATGATTGGATCTTGGATTGAAAAATGTTATAAAGAACACTTTTAGAAAAACTGAGGAAATCTGAATATGCTAAATAATATTATTGTGTGTCAATGTTCATTTCTTGGGTGAAAAAAAAAGATATGATTATGTAGAAGAATGACCTTGCTCCAAAATGATATGTGCTTAAGTATTAGGACATGATAATATCTGCAATTTACTTTCAAATCGTTCTACAAGGAAAAAAAGAAAAGAAAATACAGATAGAGAAAGAAAAGGCAAATGAGACAAAATACGATTGATGACCCAAACTATTCTTTAAACTTTTCTGTTGTTTTACAATTTTTGAAAATAAAAAGCTGCTACTTTAAAAAAAAGAAAGAAAGAAAGAAAGAAAGAAAAACTGCCTTAGGGCAGACTAAAAAGATCTAGACTCACTAATCTGGAGATGAAGGCAAGAATGATACAAGCTAAAAGATTTTAAAACCCAATCTGACAACATTAGGAGAACAAAATCAAACAGTTATGATCACAGCTTAGACCCCGTGCACCTTCTTCTCCCTTTCCCCATCAGTGTTTTGGAACTATTCTTGTCTTATACTCCAATCTGGAGAGGCCTAACAGAATGAATATTGATTTTCTCCCCTTGAAATACTGTATTATAATGTTTACTAATAAAAGACTAAAACCAAAGTTGTTTCTTCTCATGGCACATGACTGGCATGATAATAATCACTAACAACAACCAAAACAAACTGTTTTAAAATAAAATATAACTCACAAGTTATGAGTTCTGAAAACCCATTTAGCTACAAAATGTATCTTTGGCTGTAAGCAAATATTCTTATGACTCTGCCTTTCTTAAAAATGATAAAAGAACTACATTAGAAAGATCAAATACACATTCTTCAATAAACTACTTATAACTACTCAATTTAGAAAAAGCATTTTATTTTACAAAAAAAAATGCAAATAGCCAATAAATACTTGAAAAGGTTATCAACCTCATTCACTAGTTATTATTAGAATGGCTAACAAATATGAAAAGGACAGACAGTACCAAGTGGTGATGAGGACGTGGAATAGCTGGAACTTTCACCACTGCTGATAGGAATGTAAACTGGCATAAGCACTTTGAAAAACAAGCATTGTAAGTAAAATTGAAGACACAAATACTCCATAAGAAAGTTCGGGGCAAAAACTAGAAACAACCTAAACTGTTCACCTGAAAAATTAAAGAGAGTTAATGAAGACTCTAACTTCAAATTTATAAATGTCTATCACAATGCCTGGCACACAAAAAAATTTATTCTATACAATGCAATCCCATCATTCCTCCCTTCATTCATGACAAATGGATTCTTGTCATTTAAGATTAGTATGATTCTCAAAACACATTTCAATGGTTTCTCACCTCACAAAAATAAAAACCAAAATCTTCAACAATGATCTAGTACAGCTCCTTACCTATCACAAACCATCTGTCATTTTAAATACGCCTATTCCACATCTTTACCACTAGAATGTGATCCCTGTGAAAACAAAGCCTTTATTTTGTTCACTACTGCATCTTCAGCAGAAGAAGACATTAAGTAGGTACAATCTGGCAGGTAGCAGGTACTCAATAAATATCTGCTGAAAAATTATATGCTTGGATTCTGGGCTTGGAAAGAAGAACAATACCTGTGGTATGGAGTACACGACTGACAGTTTCCTAAGCTATGTGCAGTTTATCATAAGAAATATGCAAACCAAAGTTAAATTAGCTGTTCTGCTTTATAAAAATTTGAAATATTTACTCTTAATGCATTTAATTCCCCAGGTTCTATATCAAGAAAGTATAAGTTATTCCAAAATTCCAAATTACACGAGCCACTCAGTTATAATTATAATAAACTAAATAATAACATTATCCTCATGAATTCTCCAAAGTTACCATGATCCTGCAAATAAACCTAGGAAAACAATACTATATACCACTTTTTCACTATACTATATAGCAGAATCTCAATAATTCTGTTAAAGATAATAGTGTCTGGAGATATAAAACTCGGATAGAAACATCACCTTAGCCAAGAAACCAGTATTTCAATAATGCAATTCAAAGACAGATCCAGATTTAACAAGTATGAGGAAACTTCCCTAGAACAGCCCAAGACACTCCACTGCAGCCCTAGGTTTAACTTTTACGGCACAGATCAGTCCAGAGAGGCTTCTAAGTAGATTCCATTTTTTCCCACCAAATACTTTACTCCTATTGGCAAAAACAGATTTAGTTAAAAGAAAAGAGGGGGAAAAAAAGGTGATCCAAGTTCCCTCTTGTCCCTGTATCTTTGGATAGAGAATTAACAATAAACAACATCTCTAGGGAAAAAAGAAAAGGAAACCACCTGGGGAACAGATATCTGAATAAATTGTACCTATCCGCTCTGGAATAAGAAACAAACCTGCCTAACTGGTCTTCAAACCAGCCAAGAGTAATCTGTCAGGAGCAGAAAATATTTAGCAATTAAAGATACAACATCCCATCTTTTATTAAAATTAATTAGGTTTTATCAATAGCCTTTCTTGAAAAAAAAAAATCCCATTCAATTCACTCACTTTTAGGTAAAATAAAAAGTGAAATTGTATGCTTTTAAAACATTTAGTGGTGCATTTTCCTATATAAACTGTGTGAATATTTATATACATATAATCATGACTAACCACACCACATAGTGTTCTACAATTTTTAATGACTGCACAAAATCTCCTCACACCAACCCCCTTATGTTGAATTTTTAGCTTTTTCATTATTATAAACAAACCTGCAGGGAACCTTTCTGTACATGTCATTTTGCTAGATTAAAAAAAAAAGAAATAAACAGAAGTTTTAACCAAAAAATCTTTTTTTGAAAATGTCAGCATTAATGCCAAAAATGAGAACAATATTCAAATATTTGATCCTGTCCATTTACTACAGATTTTGTCAGTTACTTAAGTTGTGGATCTTTCATGCCCCCCTCCTTTGTCTTTTTCCTTAGGTTACTAATTTTTTTTCCTTGTTATTCAGTGCTCCAAAGGATAAACAAGGAAAAAAACAGAGAGAGGGACCAAGATGAAATGTGTTACACTCCTTATCTGAACTAAAAAGAAAAAAATTGATGAGCAACATTTAAACCACTTTACCTAGCAGTCATTCTTAAGGTTCCCAGAGAAAATAATGCCCTGAACCTAAGGTATCCATTGCATATAAAGAATTCACTTCTCTCCTCTGCATCTAGAGCCTACTAGCTAGCTACCATCCTAGGGAAAACTGAAAAAATAGTCATTCAAATAATTTTCGTCAGGATTTAATTCTCTCACAGAACCCTGGTAGGGAAAGACAAGTCCTAAAACACATTTAATTAGACTTATATAAAGAAATACTAACTGCTATACTATAAAACTCCTATGACATTTTTTTCCTTTTCCTTCCAAGAATGTCCCAACACTTCCACTTATTAGAGTTCACTGTACTCCTACAGCTGCTGGGTTGGTTTTAAAGCCTAAAGTCCCTCACAAAAATCTGACTGATTTATTTATTTATTTATTTACTATTTACTATTTACTAGATACTGAACTATAATTAAAGGATAGCTATCTAACCAGTTTATCTTGTGGCCTCAAGGGTCTCTCCTGTCCACTGAAGCAGATCCGTTAAAATACAGTCTAGTCCATTTACTGAGGGACTTTATCATGAACTGGGAATGATTTTACATACCCATGACAGACATACACACGCTTATTTTATGTGCCAAAATAACATTAACACAGCACAGAAAAGTAATTTGGTACTATACTCAATGTCTACTGAAAACTGTCATCCAGGTTCCCATAGGACTGTAACTGAGAAGGCAGTTTTCAAATGCAACTGGATACCATACCAGAAAGCTGTTCAGAGCACCCCCAAACCGTATCCTTTGTATTTCAGACACACTAACATCAGAATAAAACCAAGGATTTCTCTTTTTAACATGCCAAATAGGAGAAAACATATCAAGTCAGCAGTAATGCAAACATCATACTATGAAGAAGGAGAGAGTTAATTCCTCTACAGAAAGACAGACAATGGGAACACCATCTTCTGAGGGTCTGTTTCACATTTTCTAAAAGACTAAAAAATGTAAATAGTTTTCGCCAAAAATGAACAAATTGGTTTCATGAAGGGCTGTCTTTTCTTCTTTCTTTATTCTTCTCGTAAAGAAAAAAAAAAAACACAGTCTTACAATTTAAACGCACCGAACTTGAATTTTTAAACCCCCAACTTGAAGAAAGCCAAGTTTAAAACCCAACCATTGTATATGGTATTAGAAAAAAAAAATGGCTCTCAGAAAGGGAAATCCAACGCACAAAATAATTTAGAACAACCAGAACAAAGTAGGAAAGGTTCCCACAATTCATCCTAACAGGTTATTTCCAAGCAAACCAGGATTTAAGTTCTATAAAAAGTTCCTTATCTAGCTAAACTGGGTATGTTTGTATACCTATGTAAGTAGTCATTTTTATACAGAAATGCTCAATAGAAAAAGTTAGGAATTCCCAGTGTTTATAGTTTTTAAACAACTTCCTAACCTTTATAATCATGATACTCTCAATATGACATATTTTAAGTAAATGAAACGTTGCCTTTCAAACTAAGAATTTCAAAGATAGTGAGAAACAAATGATACAGAATCCAAAGAGAAAAAAATCTCAGATTAAACAATAACACTGTATTTCTTAGACTGGTATACTTGTTCATATACAATCCCATTAGGAAATACAAAACTTTCTTTCCTCTTCACTGGTAGATTAAAACTCATTTATATAATTGAAGTTAAAATGTAATAAAACAGCATTCTATCATGACAAATACTAAACCAAAGCTGAAACTGCACATGAAGCGTTAGCGTTACAAACCTAGTAAAACTTTTAAGTGCAATCAGATAAAGAGCAACAAAGAGTATACATTTTACCAACGATGAGGTAACAAGCTAAAAAAAAAAATATAAGGTGAACTATTCATTCACAGCCTGTCTTTCACCGAGAATATTCCCACGCACTGCTGTACGAATTAAGATTAAAAACTCACTTTCATACACAAGTTAAACAGATTATCGCATCTCTTTTCCCCAACCCTCCCCTCCCTTCGAAGGTCAAAGTGCTCCAGACAAGACAACGAAAGCACGTGACAAAAGTTTCCCCAACACGCTTTCCAGGCCTGGAGGCTATGCTCCTCCCCCGTTCCGGGTCCGGGGTGAGCTAGGCCGGGACCAAAGGGCTGCGGCCCACCGAGGGCAGGACGGGGTCGGCGGGGACAAGCGGGGGTCAGCCCCCAGGCCCGTGGAGGGGTAACGGGGCGCCGAGGACGCGCCTGGGCGAGGGCGCCTCCCGAGACCGCTGGCGGAAGCGCGGGACGGAGCGCGGCCTGTTACCTTTTCCTGCTCCTCGCGGAGCCGCGCCACCTCTGGGGCGCGCAGCGGCGCCGCGGCCGAAGCCGAGGCCGAGGCGTGGGGCCCGGGGTCGGGCGGGGCCTCCATGGCGGGGCGCCGGGGCCTCAGCGGGGCGAACGAGTCCTAAACAAGTGTTTATGAAGGCGGCGTGGCCGGCGGCTGCCCAGCGCCCGCGTGCTCGCCCTCATGCACTGCGCGCCCCGCGCTGAGGAGGCCGCGCCCCACTTCTCTGCTACCGCGGCGGCAGCTGCTCGCGTCCGGGCTGCCCGCGGCCACATCTCACACGCGCATGCCGCCCGCCGCCGCCGGCGCCCCCGCCGCCGCGGGCTCGGAGCAACAGGCCGGCCGTTGAAGGCGAGAAGCCCCGATCCGGTGACTGGGCCGAGCCAGGCGTCCTGTGGCGGCCGCTCCTCCTCCGCACCTCCCCCGTAGGCCCCGCCCCTCGCCCCGCCCAGCGCGGCACGCTGGGAAGCGCACGCAGCCTCCGCCCTTCGTCACGCCCCCGGTGATCGCGTGGCGCAGGAGCGGTGCGGCGGCTGCTGTCTTATCTGGAGGCTAAGCTGACCTGTAGCCCTTTGGAAACTCATTCTAGGGAAGATCGACGGTCAGTTCACGGAGATGAGCCCTGTCTTAGCCTTGTGTCCCCCTAATGCCCCCAGTCGTTGAGCGCTGCATCTGGCGGTAGGAGCTTAATTCGTGCACTAGTGCTGGTTCATAAGCATATTTAATTTTAGCAAAGTCAACTCTTCCCTGTGCCTGTTTAATGAATTAAAATATGCGATTAAGTTTTGTTTGTGTGTTAATTACTGCACACACAATTTTTCCTTATATAAAGGTATTGTGCTTTAATTAACATATTGCTATGTATGGGCTATTTAAGAGACTTTTCAAGGATAACGTTGCCCATACTTTTCCTCTTATTTCAAAACTCCTGTGACCTCTCTCTCCTACAGCCTCTGTACACAGTAGGCACCCAATTAATGCTTAATGAATGGAATTGGCCTTGCCCTAACAATCATCTCTGCTCCAATACCTAACAGTGAGTTGGGTCCTGGTTCTTCAACGTTGTGCAAATGGCAATGGGCTGGGAGGTAGCTGCAGTTCTGACCCTGCTGTGCCTGCTTGCTAGATTTCTCTTCCCTTCTGGCCAGCTCCCCAGTCCAGATACGCCCTTTTTACATTTGCTTCACAGAAAGAAGTGAGGAAAATTTGGGCAAATGGTAAATGTTAATTGCTCTCTTTTCCTCACTACATATCCAACCTCTGAAACAGGCAGTCTCTGACTGCTCTAGCACCACACCATCTGTGTATCCTCAGCTACTTCAGTAGCTGCTTCTCTGGTCTCCCTGCTCTCACTTTCGCCCCCTGTAATGGACATTGGCAGCTGCCCACCCTATTTCCCCTCATTCAGATGTTCAAACCTAACCCACTTAGCTCTTGTGCCTGTGGGAAGTGACCCACCTGCGGCTCCAGTAGAAGGGTAAGTGCATTTATCTTCTAAGTAGTTGGTTCTATGTGCTGTCTACAAGAGACTCACTTTAGATTGAAAGACACAAAAGGGTTGAAAGTAAAAGGATGGTGCTGTGGGCTGAATTATCTCCCGCCTGAAATTACCATGTGGAAGTCCTAACACCCAGTACCTCAGAATGTGACTGTGCTTGGAGATAGGGCTTTAAATGTGATTAAGTTAAAATGAGGCCATTAGCGTGGGCCCTAATCCAATCTGGCTGGTATCTTTATAAGAAGAGGAAATTTGGAGACACAAAGAAAAGCCAGGGGCATACATGCACAGAGGGATAATCACATGAAGAGTCAGCAAGAGGGCTTCCAACTGCAAGCCAAGGAGAGAGGCCTCAGAGTTAGCCAACCCCTTCACACCTTAATCCTGGACTTCCATCCTCCAGAACTGTGAGAAAATAAATTTCTGCTGTTTAAGCCACCCAGTCTGTGGTATTTTGTTATGGTAGCCCTAGCAAATTAATACATCAATAACCTAACTGTATACTTTCAGGAACTAGAAAGAGAAAAACAAACAAAACCCAAAGCTAGCAGAAGAAAGAACAAAGATTAGACTAGCAAGAAACAGAGAATAGTAAAACAACAGAGAAAATCGATGAAACCAAAGGTGGTTCTTTGGAAAGATGAATAAAATTGACAACCTGTCCTAGATTAACTAAGAAAAAGAGAGAAGACTCCAATTACTAAAATTAGAAATAAAAGTAGGACAAAATTCCAATTTTACAGAAATAAACAGGATTATAGGAGAGTACTATAAACAATTGTATAACCTAGGTGAAATGGACAAATTCCTAGAAAAACAAAAACTAACAAAACTGACTCAAAAAGAAATAGAAAACTATGAAAGCCTATTAACAAGTAAGGAGAATGAATCACTAATCAAAATCCTCCCAACAAAGAAAAATCCAGATGGCTTCAAAGGTGGATTTAAAACATTTAAAGAAGAATTAACACCAATTCTTCTCAAACTCTTCCAAAAAACTGAAGAAGAGGGAACACATTCTGTGAGCTCAGCAAGACAAAGACACCAAAAGAAAAGAAAACTACAGACCATGTCCCTTATTAATATAAATGCAAAACCTCTCAATGAATACTAACACTGAATACTGAATTCAGGAGCATATTAAAAGGATTATACACCACGATCGTGTGGAATTTATCCCAGGAACACAAAGGTAGTTCACCATATGAAAATCAATGAAGATAATACACCACATTAATAGAATGAAGGAGAAAAAATTGCATGCTAATCTCAATTGATGCAGAAAAAAGCACTTGACAAAATCCAACATCCCTTTATGATAAAAACACTCAATAAACTAGGAATAGAAAGAAACCTCCTCAACATTGTAAAGGCCATACATGAAAAACCTATATCTAACATACTCAAGGGGGAAAGACTGAAAGTTTTTCCTCTGAGATCAGGAATAAGATAAGGATGTCTGCTTTTACCACTTTTATTCAACATAATACTGGAAGTTCTAATCAAAGAAATTAGACAAGATAAGGAAATGAAATGAAGCCAAATTGGGAAAAGATGTAAAATTATCTCTATTGGTAGATGTTATGATCCTATATGTAGAAAACTGTAAAGAATCCACAAGAAAAAAAAAACGTTAGAGTAATAAACTCAAAAAAGTTGCAGAATACATAATCAACCGACAAAAATCAGTTACATTTATATACACTAGCATAAAAAAAGAATAAAATATTTCGTAATGAATTTAAGCAAGGAGGCATAAGAATTGTGCACTGAAAACTATAAAACATTGTTAAAAGAAATTAAATAAAACACAAATAAATGGAAAGACATCTATTTTCATGGGTTGGAAGACTTAATATTGTTAAGATGAGAACTATTGTGGACTGAATGTGTGTTTCCTCAAAATTTATATGTTGAATCTTTGACCTTCAATGTACTGTATTTGGGATAGGTCCTTTATGGAGGTAATTAAGGTTAAATGAGGTCATAAAAGTGAGTCCCTGATCCAATAGGATTAGTGTCCTTTTAAAATGAGAGAGCTCACTCTCTCCACACACATACACTGAGGAAAGGCCTCTGGGAGACATAATGAGAAGGCAGACATCTACAAGCCAAAAGGAGAGCTCTCACTGAAAACTGAATTTGCTGTCGCCTTGATCATGGACTTCTACCCTCCTGAACTATGAGAAAATAAATTTCTCTTGTTGTATTTTGCTATAGCAACCCAAGCAAATTAATACAACAATGCTCCTCAAAGGAACTGACAGATTCAAAGCAATCTTTATGAAATCTCAATGCCATTTTTTGCAGAAGTACAAAAACCCAGCCTAACTCACATGGAATTGCAATAGATTCTGAATAGCCAAAACAATCCTGAAAAAGATAAAGTTCGGAAAAGTCTCATACTTGCTGATTTCAAAACTTACTAAAAAGCTACAGTAATCAAAACACTGGGTGACTAGCATAAGGATAAGCATATAGACCAATGGAATTTAATTCAAAAGCTCAAAAATGAATCCTCCCATTTATAGTAAATTGATTTTCGACAGGGGTTACAAAATCATTCAATCGGGAAAGGACAGTCTCTTCAACAAATTATCCTGGGACAATTGGATTCCATATGCAAAAGAATGAAGTTGGACCCTTAACTTATACCACTGAGGAGTCCTCAAGCCAAAGTTGGCCATCAAGGCTTATGACGTCTCCCATTAATGGGTCTGATTTAGTATCCCTGCCATGCCCAGTTATAAGCTGGGAGGCATGGCCTTGGCAATGGGTTTCAGAACATAGCGGCTGAAGCCTTTGGTCAGTTACACCCCTGCAATCAGAAATCTGCCACAGTCCACCACCGAGGACCGTGGGGTGGATGTCACAACTGGCTGGGCTGCTTGGGTCTCTCTGTCAGAATGGGACCTTGATGCACATAGATCAATGAAACAATAGAGAACAAAAAAATCAAATGATTTTTTTAACATCTTTATTGGGGTATAATTGCTTTACAATGGTGTGTTAGTTTATGCTTTATAACAAAGTGAATCAGTTATACATATACATATGTTCCCATATCTCTTCCCTCTTGTGTCTCCCTCCCTCCCACCCTCCCTATCCCACCCCTCCAGGCAGTCACAAAGCACCCAGCCGATATCCCTGTGCCATGCGGCTGCTTCCCACTAGCTATCTACCTTATGTTTGTTAGTGTGTATATGTCCATGACTCTCTCTCGCCCTGTCACAGCTCACCCTTCCCCCTCCCCATATCCTCAAGTCCGCTCTCCAATAGGTCTGTGTCTTTATTCCTGTCTTACCCCTAGGTTCTTCATGACATTGTTTTTTTCTTAAATTCCATATATATGTGTTAGCACACGGTATTTGTCTTTTTCTTTCTGACTTAATTCACTCTGTATGACAGACTCTAGGTCTATCCACCTCATTACAAATAGCTCAATTTCGTTTCTTTTTATGGCTGAGTAATATTCCATTGTATATATGTGCCACATCTTCTTTAGCAAATGATTTTTTACAAAGACGATGCAATGGAGAAGGAAGTCTTTCAAACAATGGTGCTAGAAAAATTGGACATCCATTTGCAAAAAAAGAAGAACCTCTACACATACTTCATATCTTACACAAAAATTAAGTTAAAATAGATCACAGACTTAAATGTAAAATACAAAACTATAAAACTTCTAGAAGGAAATAGAAAATCACATCAACTTGGGTTTGGCAAAATAGATAAATTGAACTTTATCAAAATTAAAAACACTTGCTCTGAAAAATATACTGCTAAGAGAATGGGAAAAAAAACAAAATAAAACAAAAAACAAGCCACAGACTGGGAGAAAATATTTTCAAATCACGTATCTGATAAAGGACTTATATCCAGAAAAATATAGAACTCTTAAAGTTTAACAATAAGGAAACAAACAACCCAATTAAAAAACAGGCAAAAGATTTGAATAGACACTTCATCGAAGAAGATATGTAGATGTCAAATAAGCATGTAAGAAGATGCTCAACATCATTTATCGTAGGGAAATGCAAATTAAAATAACAATGAGATACTACTACACATCTACTAGAACTGCTACAATCCAGAAAACAGACAATGCCAATTTCTGGCTAGGATATGGAGCAACAGGAATCCTCTTCTGTTACATGGGAATACAAAAGGGTAACAGCCACTTTGCAAGATAGTTTGGTGATTTTGCACAAAGTTAACATAGACTTACCATACTACCCAGCAATCGCACTCCCAGGCATAACCCACCTGATCTGAAAATTTATATCATCACAAAAACCTGCATGCAGATGTTTATTGCAGCAAAGTAGGGTTACTATGCATGGGTTTAGTTAACATAATATTGTGCAAATCAAGAGCTGCCTGTTTTGGATTTATTACTTCCTGTCTTTGGGGCCTCACTTTCCTCCAACAAGGGGAGTGACTTGGGGAGTCCTGAGTGTCTTTTACCCTGGTGTTGGGGAACTCAGTAGTCTACAGATGTACCCCCGCCCCCGTGCCATTGAGGCCCAAATACACCTTAACCTGGCTGGCTTCACACTTAGAGTTGCCAGATTTAGCAAATAAAAATATAGGAAACGTGGTTAAATTTGAATTTCAGATAAACAATATATAATTTTTAGTATGGCTATGTAATATTTGGAGCATACTTATACTTAAAAATCTTCACTGTTTATCTGAAATTCAAATTACCTGGGCCTCCTGTATTTTATCTGGCAACCTCATTCACACTTCTGCTCCTGGGAGCCTCCCTACTTCCCCTGCATATTCATTCTCCTACGTTGCTTTAAAAATAAACACTTCAAGCATCAAGGACTTAAGCACTGATTTCAAAGTCCCTGTCACTTAAATGGCTCACTTTCATCTGCCAGGAACTGAAGATGGAAACCAGTGACAAGGACAAAAGGAAGCTGGGTAAGGGGAAGTGGGGGAAATGCGGGCATTTCATGAAGTTAACCCCAGCTCAAGTCTCAGGGTTGGTTTACAGTACTGGTTCTCAACCTTGGCTGCACACTGGGGCTCAAAAGAATATTAATGCTTGGATCTGGCCTGGGTGTTGGGAATTTTTTAAGCTCTTCTAAAAAGTCTACTTAACAGTCAAAGGTGCTGTTTTCTTGCTGCCAACAAACCACCCAAACTTAGCGGCATAAATCACAGTCCTGGAGGTTGACAGGGTCAGTGAGGCAGTCCTCAGAATCTCATGCAGTTGCAGTCATCTTGAAAATCTCTGCATGCACAACTCTGGACTTGAGGTTAGCTGTCACGTGAGACCCCAGTAGAGTGGTCAGCCAGAACACATATATGTGAGCTCTCCTCTGGCTCCTTTAAGCCACGCCCAGCTCTGCCTGAAATACTATCCATTCCTTACAGCATGGCAGCTGGGTGCCAAGGGAAAGCCAGCTGGAAGTGTATCACCTTTTCTAGTCTAGCCTCAGAAGTCACGTAGCATCACTTTCAGCCACATATTATTCATCACAAGCAAGTCACTAAGGCCAGCCCATATTCAAGAGATGGGGGATAAAATCACCTGGGCCTTGCTCCAGACCTGCTGAATCATGATCTCTATATTTCAGCAAGCTCCTCAGTGGTTCTTCCATGGCCTGGCTTGGATAATCTTGCCATGTCCAGCAGTCTCAGTTGGACACATCACCAGTGATGGGGAACTTCCATTCGAAGGCAGCCATCACTGTGGGAAATGCGTTCCTTTAAAACTTTTTCTCTTCTTAGTGGAAGCAAAATGTGAATGTATTTACCTTTGAAATAAATAATTAAAGCATTGCCAGTAAGGCTGAAGTGTCATCGGACCACAACCCCTAGTGCTGGTCCCAGCCTCCACCACCCCAGAGCTATCACAGTTTGGTGAGTATCATTCCATATTATTGTCTATGTTTTCAACATTCTTTCTCA
Source organism: Tursiops truncatus (assembly GCF_011762595.2). Lineage (NCBI taxonomy): Eukaryota > Metazoa > Chordata > Mammalia > Artiodactyla > Delphinidae > Tursiops > Tursiops truncatus. Next base: position 38,372,510 of record NC_047052.1, on the reverse strand, counting down.
AGCTGTACCCCAAATTTGTTTTCCTGGAGCTCCCAAGCTTTTGAAATCTGTTTTCTTTACTCCTTAATTGCCTTGACAAAATGTGAAGTTGGCCCTTGTGACCTTACAAGGTTTTCCTTCTGCAGCCTGGTGTTCCAACTTTCCTTGGCCTTGACAAGGTCATGGACTTGTCGAGGTTCAGGCCTGGCTCTCTGTGCCCTGGAATCTTGCACAGGGCTGGATTTCTCCCCAGGGCTCCTGGTTCCCCAGTCCACGGGCATGTAAAGAGGAGGAGTTACAGGTAGAGATGAAGCAAATTTGGCCATAAATTGATAATAGTTGAAGTTGGGGGATGGACATGTGGAAGGGGTATTATACTGTTTCATCTATTCTTATATATGTTTATATTTTCTATAATAAGAAAGTGGGAGGTAAAACAGCAATGAAATACCACTATACACCTATTAAAATGGCCATAATCCAGAGCACTGACGACACCAAATGCTGACGAGGATATGGAGCAACTGGAACTCTCATGCATTGCGGATGGGAAAGCAAAATGGTGCAGCCACTTTAGAAGACAGTTTGGCAGTTTCTCACAAACCTAAACATACTCTTACCATACAATCCAACAATCGTGTTCCTTGATATTTACACAAAAGGAGTTGAAAACTTATGTCTACACAAAAACCTGCACATAGATGTTCATAGCAGCTTTATTCATAATTGCCAACACTTGGAAGCAACCAAGATGTCCTTCAGTAGGTGAATGGATAAATAAATTGTGTTAGATCCAGACAATGGAATATTATTCAACGCTAAAAAGAAACAAGCTATCAAGCCATGAAAACACTTGGAGAAAACTTAAATGCATGAAAGAAAACAGTTTGAAAAGGCTATGTGATGTATGTTTCCTACTACATGACATTCTGGAAAAGGCAAAATTATGGAAACAATAAAAAGATCAGTGGTTGCCAGGGGTTTTGAGGGGCAGGGTGAGGGAAAACAGGCTGAGCTCAGGACTTTTAGGGGCAGTGAAAATACTCTGTATGATACCCTAATAAAGGATACATGTCATTATACCCATATAATGTACAACACCAAGAGTGAACTGTAATGTTAAACTATGTACTATGGTGATTATGATGTGTCAGTGTAGGTTCATCAATTGTAAACAGTGCATCACTCTGATGGGGGATGTTGATAATAGGGGAGGCTATGCCTATGTAGAGGCAGGGTATATATTGGGAAATCTCTGTACCTTCCCTTAAATTTATCTGCAAACCTAAAATTGCTCTAAAAAATTGTTTTAAAAAATTTTTGAGGGGCGGGGAATGGGGAGAGACTCAATGGAGTGCGTGGTATTGGTCTAGCCCTGTGCCATGTAGTAGCGTGGGAGATAGAGCAAGGGCTCTCTGCCCTTAAGAAAATTCCCTTTGCTTTAAAAAAAACAAGCCAGGAGCTTTCAGATTAAGCAGGCCTTAGGCTGCTGCCTGTAACTAGGCTTAGAAAGAGAGTCTGGCTTCACCGAAGTCACACAGCCTCAGCCTCCTTCCCAGGTTATTACCAGTATAGTCAAATCATCAGTGGGGCAACTGCTCAGCACTACCTCGGGGTTTAATGGGCTCCATCGCCAAATGCTGTAATTGATGCATCAGTCTTCCTCCTGAGAAACTGATTATTATTATTTTTCCATTACTTGATAACAATCATACCAAGAAAAAAATTTCTAACCTCAACTATAGAAACATACCAACACTGTGTTTTCTAGAGAAAGCAAATTTCACCCGATGAATTATACTTCCTTGCATAGATCTATAAGTGGCGCCCTCATATTTTTCTGATTTGTCTTTCTTATTCTTGTTTTTCTTTCTCTTCAATGATACAAGTGGCCAAGCGGTACCTTTGCTCATTATTTACATGCAAACCAGGACTACAGGGTTATAGTCATGTATTCTCTGGAGGAAATAATGTCGATGTTCTCTTTTGCCAGCTGCATATATTATTGACCTGGTGGACCTCCCAGCCCTAAGGGCTTCATGGTCTGCCATCCCTGTAAATGTACCCCGGGCATTGTAGCAACATATACCATATATCATCATAATGTAAAAACAACCTCAGAGACTGAAGAATTACTTTCCCTGGCTTCCCTCTAATTCCTCCTGAATATGTGAGCCTGGAGCTCAGCACAATCAGAGCCTGGGAGGATCAGTGAGAGGCAGAGGCAAGGCAGAAGGAATCCCATTTTACAGACGGCAAAACTAAGCATCTAAAACTGGGATAACCTCATCCAGAGAGGTGAACAACCTGCCTCCCTAGACATTTTTATAATCCACACATTTTTTTCTTCTTAAAATTTACAAGTAGTAAATGATGTGCAGCCTACAGTGCTCGTTCATTGTGGTTCCCAAGTGAAAATCATTTTCTTTCTTTTTTCAAGTACATGATCACAAGAGAAAAATCAGAAAATACAGCAAAGCAGAAAGAACTTAAAGAAATCCATAATTCCATGCACTCAGGGAAGAGATATTTATCTTGTCTATATAGGTCCTTCAATATCCCTTTATTTCATTCATTCATTCATTTTACAAAGATGCTTTGAGCTGCTAAAATGTGCCAGGTGCTATGCAGGTGTTAGATACAAAGTCATCAAAATATGGTTCCTGCCCTAAAAGAGATCAACCTAGTGGAGACAGAAGTAAACAAGCAGCTACACTCAAAGCTTTTCTGTATACACAGGTATCCATGTACACAGAACTATTCGGTACAAAAAACAGAATCACATCATAAATGCTATTAGCCTGATTTTTGGCCTAATATATCAGGAAAAAAATTCATTGTCAATATGCATTTCACGAAAACAAAAATAAACTCTAAAACTAAACCTAGCAAGAATTGTGCAAAACCTACATGGAGAAAACCAAATAATTTTTACTGAAGATTATTAAAATAAGAACTTCTAAAAATCAAGATATAAATCATATGCAATGAGTCAATGCTGTCAGACTACGATTCTCTATGTATCTGATGCAATCCCAAACAAAATCCACATAAATTTTGTTATAAACTTGTAAACATTCTCAAATTCATCTAGAAGTGTAAATGCCAAAAATAAAAAATTTGTATAAAGAGCAATTGGGAGTACTTTGCCTGCAAATACCAAAATATGGTTTAAGACATCAACAGTCAAACAACACAGTATTGACATAAGAAAATAAGAGATCAGTGGAATAGGACAGAAATTCTAGAAATAACTCTTAAATAAAATTTAGTTTTAATTTGGCATTTCAAATTAAAGAGGAAATAATAATGGAGTATTTGATAAACACTATTGGAATAATTACCTATTGTTTTGAAAAAGAATCTTATACTTAACTCAAAATATTTAATAACCCAAAACTAATGTAAGATGATTTAAAGATTCAAAACAATAAAAAGTATTATAAACTAATAGAAGAAAATATGATTTAAAAATGTAATACTTTTTAGGTATGAAAAGCATTCTTAGGCAAATCTAGTAGACATAAAGGAAAAATTTGATTTAACTGTGCATTAAGCTTCTCTCCAGCAAAAGATACTACAAAGTTTAACAAGAAGCCTCAGAATTAAAATATTTGCAATATTTTTAACAGATTAAAAGTTAATATGCAGAATATATAAGAATCTCCTAGAAACAATCAGGAAAGCACAAAATACTTATTATAAAAGCGAACAAAGAACATGAAGGGGCAATTCAAAGAAGAAGAAATATAAATAGCCAATACATATATGAAAAAATTTTAAACCTCTCTAATGCTCAGGGAAATGCAAATTTAAATAGATATTATATTTCACTTATTAGATTGATGAAAATTAAATATTTTAACCTCTAGTTTTGTAAAGTGTGAGGAAAAATAGATGCTTATAAACTGTTTGCTGGGAACATGAATCAGCATAGCTTTAGTGAGCATAATTTAGGAATATTATTAAAAGATTTTAAATGTGCAAACCCTTTGACACTGCAGTTCTTCTAGAAATAAATCTTATAGAAATGCTTTTTATTAAATGAGCCAAGCTTTGCTTGGGAAAGTTCACTTTGCTAAATATCCTTCAGTAGGGAACTGATGGACCTATAAACTGTACCAGTCAGCTATAGCTGCTTAACAAATCACCTCCAAAACTCAGTTACTTGAAACAACAATCACTATTCTCACTTTTGTGTCTGTGGATTGGCTGGAAATTGACTGACCTGGGCTAGGCACTTCTAGATGGTTCTGCTTTAAGATTCAGGGCCAGGGATTTCCCTGGTGGTTCAGTGGTTAAGACTTGGCACTTTCACTGCTGGGTCCAGGTTCGATCCCTGATCAGGGAACTAAGATCCCACATGCCATGCGGCAGGGGAAAAAGAAAAGATTCAGGGCCAGATAGACTGGGCTCTTAACTGTAGGTTAACTTGCTCCACGAGTTTTATTTTCGTTCTTTGAAAAGATCAGCAAAATTGATAAACATATAGCTATTCTGATCAAGATAAAAAGAGGGAAATGGACAAATTCCTTGAAAAAATACAACTTGCCAAAATTAACACAAGATGTAACAAAATCTGAACAGTCCTGTACATCTATTAATGAAATTGAGTTGTTAGTTAAAACCTGTCAACAGTGAAAACTCCAGGCCCAAATGGCTTCACTGGTGAATTCTATTATACTTTCAAGGAAGAAATAGCACAAATCTTACACAAACCTTTTCAAAAAATATAGAAAGATCAGTCCTGAACCAAGATGGCAAAGTAGAAGGACGTGCTCTCACTCCCTCTTGCAAGAACACCAGAATCACAACTAGCAGCTGGACAGTCATTGACAGGAAGACACTGGAACTCACCAAAAAAGATACCACACATCCAAAGACAAAGGAGAAGCCACAGTGAGATGGTAGGAGGGACACAATCACAGTAAAATCAAATCCCATAACTGCTGGGTCAGAAAGGGAAAACAAATGTCGTATATTAATGCATATATGTGGAACCTAGAAAAATGGTACAGATGAACCGGTTTGCAGGGCAGAAACTGAGACACAGATGTAGAGAGCAAACATATAGACAGCAAGGGAGGAAAGCAGTGGCGGGTGTGGGGGGGTTGGGGGGGTGTGTGATGAATTGGGCAATTGGAATTTACATGTATACACTGATGTGTATAAAATTGATGACTAATAAGAACCTGCTGTATAAAAAAGTAAATAAAATAAAATTCAAAAAAAATAGAGGTTAACACTTCCCAATTAATTTTATAAAATCAGCAGAAAGTAATGCCAAAAATCTGACAAAGCCATTTAACATTTAAATATCAATCAGTGTAATTCATGATATTAACAGAATAAAGCAGAAAAACCAAGTGATCATTTCAATAAATGTAGAAAAAGCATTTGGCAAAATTTAACATCTATTTGTGATTTTAAAAAAACTTTCAGCAAACTAGAAATAGAGGAGAAGTTTCTCAATCTGATCAGAGACACCTGCAAAAAGCCTACAGTTAAAATCATCCTTAATGTTAAAATAACAAATGCTTTCTCCCAAGATTGGGGACAAGGTAAGAATGCTGGCTCCTGCCACTTTTATTCAGTATTGTACTGGTAGTTCTTGCCATTGAAATAAGATGGTAAATAAATTTTAAAAGAGTAAAATGAAATACAATTAAAATAAAATATGATGTAAAATAAAATATATAAATACTGGAAAGGAGGAATAAAACAATCTCTATTGAAATTATCTGATTTTTTATATAAAATATTCTAAAGAATCTATAAAACAACTGCTAGGACTAATAAGGGAATTTAGTAAGGTCAGAAGTTACAAGGATACTATAAAAATCAATTATAATTTGAGATACTAGAAGAAAACAATTAAAAAATGAAATTTTAAAAATATTTAAAATGGCATCAATAAACAAAATGTACTTTGAAGTAAAGACAACAAAAGATAATGAAGTCTTCTACAATGAAAACCATGGAACATTGATATACTATAAATATACCATGTCTGCACAGGGTGTTTCAGTATGCTTAAAATGTCAATTCTCCCAAACTTATCCATAGATTCAAAGCAATCCCAATAAAAATTCCAAGAGGATTTTTTACAGAAATTGACAACCTAATTCCAAAACATATATGGAAATATAAATAACCAGCAATATAATTTTTAATAACTTTTTTTAAAGGTAAACAAAATTGGAGGATTTACCCTACCTGATTTCAAGTCATACTATAATCTGCAGCAATCAGAACAGGGACGTATTGGCAAATGCATGGAAAATGGAACACACTAGAGGGTCCAGAAAAAGACATACACATATATCTTCAATTGCTTTTTGACAATGATGGCAAGGCAATTCAGTAATGAAAAGGAAAGTTTTCAACAAATTGAACTACTGGGCATCCATAAGAAAAAAAACCACATTGACCATTAACTTACACCATACACAAAATTAACTTGAAATGGATCACAAGATTAACTGTAAAATTGTAAACAATAACAATTCTAAAATAAAACATAGAAGAAAATCTTAGGGTAGGCAAAGATTTCTTAGAATACAAAAAGCATGAACCACAAAAGAAAAAAAAGATAATCTTCACTTTATCATAATAAAATTTTTTTGCTCTTGGAAAGTCACTCCAACAAAATAAAAAAGTAAGTCACACACTAGGAGAAAATATTCATAATACATGTAACTCATAAAATACTTAAACCCTAAATACATAAAGAATCCTTACAATCAGACATAAGAGGATAAACAGCCCCCCCAAAAAGAGGGGCTAAATATTTGAACAGTTTATAAAAGAAAATATACAAATGATCACCTGAAAAGATGCTTAACGTCATTCATCATCAGGGAAATACAAACTAAACTACAATAAGATACCACTACATATTCATCAAAATGGCTAAAATCAAAATGGTTGACAATACCAAGTGTGGACAGGATATGGAACAAATAGAACTTTCATATACTGCTGGTAGGAATAGAAAATGGTAAAACCACTTTAAAAAAACTGTTTGGTTTTTTTTTGGAGTGGGTGGGTAGAGCTAAACATATACCTACCATGCAACCCAGCCATTCTACTTCTGGTATATGCCCAAGAGAAATTGAAACATATATCCTGTGGTAGGTAGAATGGCTTCCAAAAATTTCTGGAACTTGTAAATAGGGTAAAAGGGATCTTACAGATGTAATTAAGGGAGAGTAGCCTGAAGTATACAGGTGAGCCAATCTAATCACATGAGCTCTTAAAAGCAGAGAACTTTCTCCAGCTGGAGGCAGAAGAGATGGAGCAAGGAAAGAAGGCAAAAAGATTCTGAGCATAAGATTTTACATGCCTTTGTTGCTCTGAGATGCAGGTGGCCATGTGCAAGGTCAAGAGGGCAATCTCTAAGAGAAAAGACTGTCCAGGCTGGGAGCTAACAAGGAAATGAGGACCTCAGTCCTCATTAGGCCACCAAGGAAATGAATGAACTTGGAAAGGGACTCTTTCCAGATAAGAGACAAAGATGTCCAACACCTTGACTTCAGCTTTATAAAACTCTAAATAGAGGATCCAGTTGAGCCAAGCTGTACCCAGACTTCTGACCTATAGAACTGTGAGGTTATAAATGAGTATGGTTTTAAGCACTAAATTTGTGCTAATTTGTTACAGGAGTGATAGAAAACTAATGGATGTCCCCACAAAGACTCATACACAAATGGTCATTGTTTATGCATAATAGTAGAAAACTGGAAACAACATGAATGACAAAACAGGTGAACGGCTGAACAAAGTGTGGTATATCCATACAATGGAAGACTACTTGGTAATAAATATGAACAAATGGGGACTTCCCTGGTGGCGCAGTGGTTAAGAATCTGCCTGCCAATGCAGGAGACAAGGGTTCGATCCCTGGTCTAGGAAAATCCCACATGCCACAGAGCAACTAAGCCCATGCGCCACAACTACTGAGCCTGCGCTCTATGGCCCTCATACCACAACTACTGGAGCCTGCGCACCTAGAGCCCGTGCTCCGCAACAAGAGAAGCCACCACAATGAGAAGCCTGCATACGGTAAGGAAGAGTAGCCCCCACTCACCGCAACTAGAGAAAGCCTGTAAACGCCAGGCACAAAGGAATGCATGCTGCATAATTCCACATGTATAAAATCTAGAAAATGCAAACTAAATTTTGGTAACAGAAAGTAGATCAGTGGTTGCTGGGGCCAGGGGCAGAGGGAGGGAGCGACTGCACAGGGTCATGAGGAAACTTTTGTGGATGATGGAAATATTCTGTATCTCAATTTTGGTGCTGCTTTCAGGGGTGCATCTGCCAAACTCATCAAAGTGTACACTTCAAATGGGTGCTGTTGTTTGTATGGAAATTGTACCTCAATTAAGTTGATTAAAACAAATAGAATTCAGAGGCATTGAGGGGTGCCTTGTAGGAGTTTTTAAAAGAAGGGCGTAAAACTTTGACAGAATGAGTTTCCCTTCACTTTGGAGTTACACTAAATTTGTAGACAAATCCAAGGGAAATGGCCATAATTTCAATAGCAAGTTTTTCCATTTAGGGACGTAGTAGGTCTTTCTCTATGCTCTGGGACAGTTGAAACAGCATTACCTTGTCCTTAAGAATTTCACGGCCTTTACCCATAAAATAATCTGGGCTGAGTGCCGGGGAAGGGGTGGTCGTTGGCCAGGAGGGGTAGGTGTGCTTTCACTGTTAACAAGGGTGGAGTTTGGTTTTAAACACCAGTTATTCTCAGTCACCATTTAGCTTTTTACCACTTTCTGAATAATCTCAAGGTTAGTGGTCTCCACTCAGTTTTAGGTTATGCACTCTTTTCCGTCAACAATTTACAAGCACAGACCTTTTCAGGGATGCTGTTGAGGGCCACCCCCTATCCCTACAGATGTGGTGGGTGCTCCCACACAAGCAGCTGCTTCCCCACCAGCACTGGCTCCTTTCTGCTTTTTTAGGCTAAAGGCTTTTCCTGCACCACAGAAGATTCCTTGGCCAGCTTACAGGGCAGCTTGAAAATGTCAGGGAGTTAACATCCCAAGGGCAACTCTTACCCAATGAAGGAAAGAAGGTAAGTATCCCAACTTCTCCATCCCTTGATGGGACAGTCTGAATGCCTACATGATACCTCAGATGGCCTCTGAGGTAGTGAGGGAAGCCCTCACCTGTGCACCCCTCTCTGTCTCCCTCCCCCTTCCCCTCCCTCCTGCTTCCTGAAATCACCTCCCAAATAAACAACCTGCACCCAAATCCTTGTTTCAGGGTCTGCTGTATACTATGGTATTATTTCAATGTGTTTGTAATAAAACATACACAAAATACACATTTAAAAGGATAAGATAGAGATAAACAGTAGTTTAACTAACTTATTTATTAACAACACAATCTTCTTGCTCTCTTCCAAATATTAATCATGATATTCTTAGTAAGTGGCAATGTGATTAAATGTGCTTCATTTATTTTTTAAAACCTTGATTAACACTTTGTGATACAGCAATTTGGAAGCCTGGTTCTGAGTTCATTTTATCTTGATACTTGGTTTAATGGTTTTGATAACTAAAAAAGTCACTTCAGAAAGTTATGTGAATCTGAATGGAATAGGCATCACTAAATTACATGCTCACTTTCCAGTCCCATCCACCAACCACGCAAAGGTAGCTGTTAAAATCTGGCCAGCAAATGCTGGTCTTCCTGATGTCGGTCATTGTTCCTGCTCAATGATTGGAAAGAGTTGCATTTTTATGTTTTCAACTAATAGCATGAAAACCCATGGAAATTATGCATTTGGGGAGATTTTAAGTCTGGTTAGACAGGTGTACATATTTGCCAGAATCCATCAACTTTTAGCTTTAAAATAGGTTCCTTTCAAGGTGATTTAATACTGCTTTTCAGGTAACTGAAAAATTCAGGTAACTTGATGATGCCTTGATGGCTAATGAATAAGCTTCAGGATGTGCCCAGGAAAATCCTCGGGGCCCAAAGCCTCCAGGAAAATTCAGGAAACCCCTAGATGGTTCTCGTCTTAAGTGAAGCAGAGTTGTTCTGCTTTTGGGCCTGGAGGCCTTGCAAAGCAGAGATAAGGCTAGGCTGACAGGGAGCCTAGGGCAGAAACAAATCACCTGTCAGGTGTGTCTCCCACACAGTTGCTTCCTTTCTGTGGTGTCAGCCTGACCTGACCCTGGGCCCTGCCTCTCCTTCCTAGGTCTGCCAAGGCCCTCAGGTGGAAGAGGCCAGATGCCTGGGCTGCACTGGGAATGGATGCAGGCCTGCCAAGAGGAAGGCAGGAGGTGATTTGCTACAGTGCAGGCTCTCCAGCCCCACCAACTTCAACTCTGAAGATGGTACCTACTCTCCCCCACCTCCACCACGTTCTCCCCCTCAGCCTCCTGGCAAGGAGAAGTGAGCCTTCCTTGGGGAAATGGGGTGCCATTCCAGCTTCAGGAGAAGCTCTGCTTGACTTGAAATTGCACCTTGGTCTCATCAATGCAGGCTCTGTTCTTCTTGACAAAAATGAAAGCGTCACCTAGGCCTGATTGCTTGCAGGAAGAAGACAGACTTGGGTCTACACATCAGCTTTGTACCTTACAAGGCTGGAAGAGCTGGTTGGTCTGCATTGTCTAAACCTCATGGGTCAGCCATTATTATGTCCATTTCACAGATAAGGGCACAGAAGCTAAGCTGCTTACCTGAAACCTACGACAGCTGTACCTCTTACAGGAGCCCAATCGTGAGAGAAAGGAGTGATGTGATGATGGATGGATTTAAAATGGCTAGAAAAGGCACGGGGGACATCCAGCAATGGGGGAGATACAAATTAATCAACAATGAACACACATAAGAAAAAAATTTAAGTTCAAGTGTTGGATAGAATGTGGGGAAACTCTTACCTTATGGTGGGAATGTATATGTGACAATAGAGCAAAGTTGAAGATGCTACTGCACTTCCAGGTTTATTACCCTAGAGATGCTTACACGTGTGTCCAAGGAGACACGTAGGACTTTCACTAACTGGAAATCATCTAAATGCTTATCAATAGGCAATGGATATATTGCATTATATTGTCTGCTACTTTTTGCTTCTTTAAAAAGAAGTCTGAGGCAGAAATGACAAAAATGTTAACTGGTATTTATCATTGTGTGTTATTATATGATTTTTTAAACTATTCAAAAGCACATGTAGTGCTTTACAAAAGTCCAGCTTAGCCTGACTGGAATTGTACCAGCAGACCAGGAATGTCAACCACATGCTGGCCCAAAGCTAAATCTCAACCAGAGCTTGCTTTGGGAACCTGAGATTGGGGTTCCAGAGCCTCAGGGAAGTTTTCAGAGTCTGGAGTTGTCCTGCCAACCAACCTACCTGGATGGTGCCACAAGGCTGAAAGGAATGCCGGCTCCTTGCCTGCACTTGGGGGCTCATGGTATAATAGGAGACCTGGATCACAGACCCATACCAGGTGAAGGACATCACCTTCTCCCTGGTGACTGGAAGGGCATGACCTGAACACCACTCCAACATCCCGTGAATTGTCCCATGCCCTTGCTGCAAATTCCACCACTCATGTCTGGCTGAGGGTTTCAGCTTTTGCTAAAATCTTGTTTTTAACTCTGCATATGCAGTCTAGGCCTCTGTCTCTGCTGCTGCCTCCACCCAAATGTGGGTGCAGCCTCTGTGCCTCGATTTCCTCTTCCCAATCCAAGGTTCAGAAAGCCAAAGTCACGAGAGGTTCACAAGAACAGCCCCTTGGGCTTCAAAACAGGGAGAGAAAGTGGCAACACAGTTGGGCCATGCAAAAGGAAATGACAAAGAGATGTGACAAAGAGGGTGTAAAAGGTTATGGGGCACTAGCAAAGTGAGGGGTGTGGCTGGAGCAGTGGAACTAAAGCTGCCTGGGTACGCTGAGGATAGACCATGGAGAGCCATGAATGCCAGGCAAGGAGGGAATTCTTGCCAAAAGGAGCTTGTGTCTTTGGCACTAGTCTAGCAGGTAACTTTGCTAGAAGGTGTCAGTCCCTGTGCATCTGTGAACACACATCAAGCCACATGCTGGGCCATGGACCCGGGGATGATTCTCCCCATGTCCACACCACGCTCCCTTCTTGCAGACAACCATATTTGCTCCACTTGCCAACCCTCACTGGTTTCAAAGTCACCCAGGGTGAAGACACAACCCTGCCAGTCCTTCAAGAGCCATATACAGATTCCTCTCCAGCCCCTCATCTCCCACTGTCCAAGCTGCAGAAGCCAAAAGGCTCTGTCCCCGCCTTGACATCGCACATCGCCTCGTCCTCAGATTGTCTCTGAGAGTCCAGATTGTACGTCTTCCATTTCTCTCCTCTGCCTATTAGCATGACTCTTTTGGTTGCAAGTGACAGAAAACACAACTCAAACTGGTTAAAGGGAGATCTATTGGCTCAGGTAACTGAAAAGTCTCAAGCATAGCTGGATTCAGGAGCTCAGCTGATATCCTAAGGACTTGGTCTCTCCTCTGTGCTGGCTTCAGTTTCAGGCACACCTCCTCCCAGGACACCCCAGCCGAAAAAGACTTCTCTTCCCTTATGTTTCTGGCAAAACCCCCAGCATTACACCTTGGCCCCATTCCACCTGTGAGCAAATCACAGGAGTTAGAGGATGGAGTGCACTGTTGGCAGGCCAGGGTCACATGCCCACTGTGAGTTCAGTGGGTGGAGTAACCCCCTCTCAAACCTTAGAGACTGCAAGTTGGGGTAGAAATGTTCTTCAAAGGAAACTGGAGGTGCCATTACCTGAAGCAGGAGCATGCATGATGTGCAGGAAAAAGCAACACAATTTCTGTTTTATTTCTGTGTTCCCCAAGCTTAGGGAAGGTCCAGCGTGGGGCCTGGGACATATTCATACTTCGTATATATTTATAGGATGTATGTATGTATGTATGGATGGATGGATGGATGGACGGATGGGCGGGTGGGAGGAAAAATGTCTCCAATTTCCTCTGGCTCCCCACTTAGAATGTTTGGCCAGAGCTGGGCCTGATGTTACAGGCCCGTTCTCTCCCCAGAGCTGAGATTCTGGCATGCGTGGCGTAAGTGCAGAATCTAGAGGGCTAGAGAGGGAAAAAAGGGGGTCTGGACTGAATACCAGAACAGGAGAAATGCCAGCAAAGTGAATTGTGAGGACTGACAACCTCCTCGATTAAGGGGAGCCTGGGGAGCTATCCTATGACAAAGCTGCCGTCCAGACACGTGTGGATGCTGGAGTTGCAACCATGCAGCCAGAGGTGATTGGTTTGAAATGAAGCAGGGGGTGACCTCTGCAGGGGAAACTCCCAGATCTGGTGCTACCTGCCTGATTTGGACCAGCTCCCAGGCCTGGAATCTTCCACCAAGACTCCTCACAGCCCAGGGCCTGGGACTCCCAGGGACCCTTCAGCCCCCTTTCCTGAAGTCTCAACTAAGGGATGAGGATGAAGTTACTAGGAAGTGACCCCTCTGCCTCATCTGGCCTGGCTTTGCCCCTGTGGTCGGGAGGGAGACACCATGGACAGCAAATTACCAGACCCAGAAAACTCCATCCACCCTCCGTCAGATTTCTGGGGCCCGGAGACTCCAGACCTACCTTTCCACCAGGACTTGGAAAAGTCAGAATACAAAAGACCAAAAAAGTCTCTGGATGCAAGAGTGAAATACTGGGTCATGAATATGGTAAGTCATCTTAGTAGAATTTGCTGATTGATTGATTATAGACTCACTAATCTCCTAGATTCAAATGTACCTGAAGAATATGTGAAAAGTTGTGAATTCTAGTCAAACATTGCAGGACACTGTTTAACTCGTTTTCTTTAAAGTGACTTACCCAATAATTTTTGGCTTTAAATGCTATATGAATATTTCATAAATAACACATACATTTAATATTTTAACAATTTTACACCATACCTACAGTACTTTGGTACCTGACTTGTATATTTATGTGACTATTGTTAGAAGTGACTAATTGGGTTTGATTAGCTCCATCATTAATATTCTGTCCATAATTTAACATGCTTCAATAAAATACCCTAAAGCAGTGTAATGATTAGATTTCAGGAATATGTGTTTTGCAATTAAGTTCCTCTTGATTTTGATATGCAGATGAAGAAATGGTGGTCTCATTTAAAAAAAAACTGCCCTTATTAACTCAGCAGTATACTCTGAAGATTAGGTAAGAAATCCAAGATTTTCTCTTTGTATATGCTAGTTAAAATGTATTTCAATCAAGCCTATGTGGGCAAATCAGATTTGATTAGTTTAAGTTCACAGTCATTCTACCTAAATGAATAATGTGTCACCTAACATTGCAAAAATTTGATTAATAGTTTATCAGTTAATTAAAAACGGGGTTTAATTTTTCTTTTTTAGGAAAATGCAAGGTAGATATTCCTTGTGTTCATCATAAATGCAAATTATTTCAGCTTGAATCTATTGTTCCTTTTTTGCTTCTTAGCCAACTGGCAAGAAAAATAAAGCTCTTAGAAATATCTCTGGGAGGGAGGAGTAGTGAAACTTTCTTTGCTCCCACCAGGGGCTGTCACTTGTTTCCTGGCTGCAGAGTTCACTCTGGGTGGAGTTGGTTCCCTGGCCTTAGCTTCTCCAGGCATCTCACCTCCTTGCCTCCCCTTCTGTCTTCATTCTCCCTGAAGCCATAAGACTTTTCCAAATGACAACTTTTGTCACCCTGTTCAGTTTAGTTATCTGCGGGGCAGGAACCAGGGAACCAAAGGAGCCCCTTTCCCTGGGAACCCGACACACGACACTCCCATCCTCTTCGGAGCTGGTTATCCATGTCAGATAATTAGAACACCAGGGTGTCTTCTTTGCTGACAGTGGATTCCTCACGGAAAGGCTGCTGGGCATATTGAGGAAAAGGTTGGTTCTTCCTGGCGGTGATGTGGGGTGGCGTTGCAAGGCAGGGAAGGGAAGGAAGCCCATCCAGAGTGGGTGAATGAGCAGGTTTTCTGCAGGCAGCCTGACTGCTGGCACCTGGGACGCAGAACAGACTTGGCCTCAACCCATCCTAAGGGCAAGGACGCTGGACAATTTATCCACAACTTCTCTTGTCACTGACTGAAGTCTGTTCCCAGGGCCTTAATTCCTGGCCTTTCCCACCTGTCCTGCACATAGGCAGATCAGGCTCCTGTGGCTGGAGCTGGGCCCCATGAAGAGTGCCCGTCACTTGCTCAGTTGAGTGTAATGGAATGGTGAATGCTGAAGGAGCAGGGGCAGGGCATCCCTGGAGCCTCTCACAGTGGGTCCTGTGCTAATGTCTCCGTCCCAGGCACTCTCATAAATTCATTCTTCACTTTGAGAGGACCTGCCTTCCTCAGTGTTTATCAAGAATGACAATGCCTGTCGGGAACCAACTCTACCCTGGGCACAACTGCAGGCGCTGTGACCTCAGCTGTGAACAAGTCCGACCAGTCACTACCTTCAGTCTTACAGTTCAGGGGCAGGAGACTGACACAGATATGTCAGTTGTAGGAATGATGGTCAGGGAGGGCTTCTCAGGGGAGGTGACCTTGAGCTGAGACTTAAAGGATGAGAAGCAACCTGGGAGATCTGGGAGAACTTCCCAGGCATAGAGGAGAACAAGGGTCAAGGCTCCAGGGCAGGAGTAAGTTTGGAGTGTGAGAGTCGAGAGACAATCTCTGGCAAGAGTGCGGGGAGTGAGGGACGCAGAATGCAAGTGATGTTGGGAAGGTAGGCAGGGCCAGATCGCTGAGGCACTGGGCCCTGCTGCCCTCAGGGCCACCGCGGAGCTCTCCACAGAGTGCAGCCAGTTACCCCCAAGGCCCCTGAATCACCATGGAAGAGCGGGCATAGTTTAAGACTCACAGCTCCGCACAGTAAATCTCAGGTGTGCTCGAGTTTGAGAAACTCCAACCTGGGCTCAAGGATGTCTGAGCGTTCAAACTACTCTGCTCAAAGCTCTGGTTCCCTGGGAGTGAGCGGGGCCAGGGGACCGTGGCACTGCAGGGCGTTCTGCCGGCCCAGTGAGCACTGTTCTCACATAGATCCCCTCTGGGCCTACACACGCGGAAAGAGGGGTCTGTCACGGCAAGGACAGAAGTCACGAGCCCCCGGCGGGGACTTGGCCTGCGGTTGTGCTTGGTTCAAGCAGGCTGGATTTGGAGCTAAATCTTACTTGATCTGACCCACAGCTTCACTGCTGTCTGGAGAGTTCTGGAGAGGATCTTGGTCACCTGCGGCCTATCTTCCCAAGCTGGTATTTCTGTCATGGCTGCACTGGAGAGCTACCTCTCTGGACCTTAGTCCTCTGCTCAGGACCCTTGCAGAAGCAGCCCCTGGCCTGGGTTTAGATTCTGCCCTGGGCATGCAGAGCACATGTGCACCTGAGGTGCGCCTGGGCCAAGAAACTGAACGGTGCTGCATGTGCCACTGTTCTGGAGTGGGGGAAGGGACAGAGGCCAGTATTTTGAAGACCCTCCCTGGTGGCAGTCATGCACAGCCAGGGTCAAGAAACCCAGGAGCTGGGAGGAAGGTCTTGGCTGTTCCCCAGAGACACCTGTAGGCAGGCCACCCAGGCAGCAAGGAGCCAAGGAGAGAGCCACCTAGGGAGTGGGTGTAGGAGCTGGAGCTTCCTGCCACCACAGGAGCCATGCATTGACTAGATTTATAAAACTGAACACCTGCCACTGAACTGAATCCCAGGGAGAATGGGGACATGCCAAGAGATAGAACTTTCAGAGTCGTTTAAGCTGCAAGTTACCTCAAACCATCCTCCGCTGGCTCTTAGACAACCCTAGGGCCATGGGGGAGGAGGGATTGTATCCCAAGGAGGGCAGTCCAGCAACAAGGCCCTGGCTACCTCTCCACGGCCCCTCCACACCTACCTGTGCAGAGCAGCCTGCCTGTTTCCTCACCGTGGCCACCCATACCAGCTTCCACGGGGTCCAAGCAGCTACAGATACCCAGTCTGTAGAGCAGCCATCCTCTGGCCCCCTGAGCCCTTGTCTCTGCTCCTGCCTAGTCTGGGAGTGAGGGCTATTTCTGCCCCTTCTACCTTCCAAACACCTCGGTCAGGGCCTGTTCTGGACAGGCCAGGACAAGGGAAAGAGAGCCATTCCACTCAGGCCACTCATTCTGATGAATATCAAGTGCACACTGTTGTCACTGTGTCCAGTGAGGGTTTCCAGGGAGTCTGTGTGTGTGTCTGGTTAAAAGCATTAACTTGCTTTATGTAAATATAGTCAGTTTATACTAACTTATGTAAACTTGCTTTGGCAGTTTTTCATTATTTAATAAACTGGGAGCTTGAAAAAGTGGAAGTGGCTCAGGCTTCTCCTAACCCTTGGGAGGCCAGGTCTTAAGGGCAGGGGTCATGCCTTGGAGAAGACTCTGTGTCAAAAGAGGACCCTGAGTGTCCAGCTCTGCTTGGAGGAGATAGTAACTGAGGCCACCAAAACAGAGCATGAGGCAGGGCTTTGCATGGACCAACCATCTCATATCTGATCCTCACAAAAACCTGATGACGTCAGGCCTTTTCATATATTACCCATTTTACAGATGAGGAAACTGAGGCACAAAGAGGTTAAGTAGCTCCACCAAGTTCACAACAGCTAGCAATGGGCAGAGGCAAGACTCAAGTGCAGGCAGCCGGTTTCAGTGCCCACGTGCTTATCCTTGCTGCTCTCCCACCTCCAAAGTCCCAGCAACACCCTCTGTAGAGATTTTCACACCCAGCAAGCAGGAAAGGACCTATTGTTCCCATCTTACTGATGAGCAAACAGTGGTAAAGAGACTTCCCAGCATGTCTTGGTAAGTAAGTGGTAAGGTCAGGCCTGGGTGCCTGTCCAGGGTGCCTGTCTCCCCGCCCTGGCCTGCCTGCCTTCTGCTCCGGCCCTTATAAGCACACCTCAGTTTCCAGCAGGCAGCAAAGGCCCATACCTATCCAAGGGCCAGACTCCCCTGCTCTTGGCAAGATGAGAGGAAACAAATTGTCAGGTGTTTTTGTTCTTGTTTCTTTTTTAAAAAGAAAACTCTCTAAAACCCACCAGGAATGAACTCCAAAGACAGCATCCCTTAAGCAAGTTTAGGAAGGACTCTGAGTATTTTGAAAATCAGGACTCTATGGGGCCCAGTGGTGTGTGAATGTCCACACATAGCTGTGCTTTTCAGAGCAAGTTTTTCCATCTAAAAACAATACCAAGAACTAACCCCAAATGTCAGTATCTATACATTTAGAATTTGGACTATTTATGCTTCAAAAAAAACTATCTGGAAAAATGGCACACTGGACCAGTCTATCTCTGGGAAAAGGGACTAGACCAATGTCAGAATTGCCAAATTTAAAATCTGAACTCCACCCTCTGCTCTGGGGCCCTGGCTGAGTCAGGGCGCCTGTCTCCTGTGAGTGGCAGAGACTGGCCCCCATCAGTAGCGTTGGCTAACAAAGCCTTTATCAGGCATCTTGAATTCAGAACACCAGCCCCACATTTGCAGGAGTGGAGCTGCACCTGTGAATCACTAATGTCCCATCTTCTGGACAGCACGGGGGCGGAGGGATGGCGGGAAGGCCCTGCGGTCTCTGGGCTGCTTAAGGAAAGGCCACACTATAAAATGAGGCCCAGGAGGAGGCTGCATGAGAGCATCGGAGGGTGCCATTAGTCCTGTATCTGCGGCTGGAGCCCGGCAGGCCTCCCTCTCCTGGCTGCCCGGCTACCCCTTCTCCCTGCTGGCAGGGCAACTGCTGCCAGGGAGGGGTGGCAGGGAGTTTGGGGGGAAGTCAGCAAAACGGTTTGGTATTTCCACATAGGTCAACTGAATTCCTGTTAGTCTTTCACACATCATTCAACAGATACCTTTTTGAGCACCAAGAAAGCACAGGCCCCGTGCTGAGCCCTCAGCAGGGAGGCAGGAAGAGGGGGAACACCCAGGGTGCCAGGCCCCTGCCCTCCCAGGAGCACGACAAGGTGGGGAGAGCAGAGAGCCCATGCTGGGCTGATGCTGGCACGAGGCAGCAGCGACCTGCTTTACTAGAGCCGGGAGCTGAGAGGCAGCCCAGGAGCCCTCCCCCCAGGACTTGGGGTGGCCTCACTGTGGCAGAGTATTCCTCATCATGGGCCAGGTGTCGCCTAGCCTCCAAGTCCTTCCAAGGGTACTTATTAAGCCCATTTCTCAGGTGCAGGAAGTGAGCTTGGGAGAGGATATGGACTTGCCCACCCCACTCATCACTAGGTGGTAAAGCTGGAGCTCGGAGCCATGCCTCTGCCCTATGCTTCTCCTCTAGGTAAACCAGCCTTGTGTTTGGGGCCCTTGGGGCCAGCCATCAGTTGTGAACAACACAGGAACAACTGAGATGACTCTGGGGATGAAAATTTCCTCCTTTGTTGGATGGAGTCATGCTGAGTTTGCGCCAAATAGTCCCCCCACCCCGGACCTGAAATTGAACGAGGCACGTGGAGCACGTTGACACTACGTAGATGCTGCCTACACACTCACAAGCTGCTTCCAGTGGGTGACGAGCACTACCAGGCACCCGCCATGCGGCCCAGCCCTGCGCCAAACCATGCGGGACAGGTGAGAAACAGCAGAGCCCATCTCCTCCCCAGGGGGCTGTCAGGATCAGAGGAGAACCAGGAGATGAACATGATCAAACAGTGGACAGAATCCCCCATTCTTTCATTTCTGCAATTCTCTCAAATTCCCTGCGTTTCAGCCACGAGAGTCTATCCAGTGAACACTCCCCCCCAGCAGCTTTGTGCCTTCTTCTCAGAGCCCTGGACTCT